>NC_137626.1:678695-688695 GCF_963280865.1 Gymnoscopelus braueri
TATTGGACGAGAGCACGGCCCCGCCCATTCACCTGGGTCCTACTGTACCAGGTAGTGATGTCATCAACAAACCCATCCAATTAACGACACCTCTGACATCACGCTCCTGTGACCATGACTTAGCCATAACCATATAAGGAGTTCCCAATGCACCTATGCCCAAATATGGAGTGTGTTGTCTAACCTCAATGTGGCGTCATGGCATCAGGCGCAAACAAGTCAGTCAGCTCCATATATGGGCACAAAAGGGGGCGTGCCCATATATGGGCATATACTGATCCTTATATCAGTGGTTTAATAAGGTTAACATGCCTGTGAGGGTGTAGTTTGACAGGTATCCATGGTCCCTTAATGTTGTCATGTCCATGCTGTGTCCAGGTCCAGGTCCAGGTGCCATGGAGGACGAAGGCTTTGTGTTCAGTCACTCTGTAGACTCCTCCCTCCTCCAGAGCCCCTCCTCCTCTTCCTCCTCCTCTGTCCGGCTCCAGGACGACGCCCACGGCGAAGGCTCCGGCTCGGGTTCCTCGGGCGATTGGGCGGTCTCGGAGGCGTGGCCTCGTCCGGCCGGTGCGCCGACCTTCGCGGAGGAGGAGCTACTGGACGGCGGTCTGGAGGTCCTACCTCCACCCGACCTGGAGGAGGAGGAAGAAGATGATGAAGATGAAGAAGAAGAAGAACCCAGAACCCAGACGACGACGGAGCCGGCAGCGCTGCTGCTCCTGGACCGGGCGGTTCTGGTGACTCACCCTCTCCTCACCTCCACCCAGCCTCCTGTCCTCTGGACCATGGAGAACCTGGTGGTGGAACTGTCCATGAAGACTGTGGAAGACCTCCACCAACCAGGAGAAACATCTACTGTCTCTATTGAAGACCTCCACCCACCAGGAGAAACATCTACTGTCTCTACTGAAGACCTCCACCCACCAGGAGAAACATCTACTGTCTCTACTGAAGACCTCCACCCACCAGGAGAAACATCTACTGTCTCTATTGAAGACCTCCACCCACCAGGAGAAACATCTACTGTCTCTACTGAAGACCTCCACCCACCAGGGGAAATATCTACTGTCTCTACTGAAGACCTCCTCCAACCAGGAGAACCATCTACTGAAGATCTCCACCCACCAGGAGAACCATCTAGTGAAGACCTCCACCAACCAGGAGAAACATCTACTGTCTCTACTGAAGACCTCCTCCAACCAGGAGAACCATCTACTGAAGATCTCCACCCACCAGGAGAACCATCTAGTGAAGACCTCCACCAACCAGGAGAACCTTCTACTGAGTCTACTGAACACCTCCATCCACCAGGAGAACCCTCTGCTGTCTCTATTGAAGCAGTGAAAGACCTCCTCCAGCAGAAACATGAAGGTACCTACTGGGACTGTATCTGGTTCTTCAGAGTGAAGTGGCTACAAGCCTACATGACAAAGACTGTACCGCTACGAATATGAGAGAGAGAGAGAGAGAGAGAGAGAGAGAGAGGAGAGAGAGAGAGAGAGAGAGAGAGAGAGAGAGAGAGAGAGAGAGAGAGAGAGAGAGAGAGAGAGAGAGAGAGAGAGAGAGAGAGAGAGAGAGAGAGAGGAGAGAGAGAGAGAGAGAGAGAGAGAGAGAGAGAGAGAGAGAGAGAGAGAGAGGTGTGGCGAGGCGAGCGGGGGAAACTCTTTCTTATTGGCTTTCCATGCTTTGTTTGGTTCTTCATGTCGTAAAATCGAGGCGTATTGAGAATATTTAAGGGCGTGTTATTTAAATGACGCTCGTCTTCAGACGTGAGATTTCTCAAAGCTCTGACCTGATGTACGCTAGGATCGGCTGTATAGGATCCTTTGATAAATGTGACTTCGACGTTGGTGTACGGCCGAATATATGGAAAAATATAAGCCGTTTTTTACGCTCCGTTGATAAATGAGGGCCAGTGTGTCACGTTTCCATTAGAAAAGACTTGAGGTGGGAGTGAGTTCCAGAAGGACGGGGCTGCAACTGAAAAGTTTCAGTTTGTTATCTTTTTGTAAAGTCTTGTTTTTATCTATTTATTAATGTATTCATTCGTTTTTAATGTATTTTTGTTAACTATGCCTCCCTTCTAGGATGTATTCATTCATTCATTAATGTATGTATTTATTTTAATGTATTCATTCATTTATTCATCCATTCTAGAAGAGGAGAAACCCTTCATCCTGCTCCCAGATGATGATGATGATGATGATGATGATGAAGTCCAGGTTCTGGAGGAACAGGAAGTGGGTTTCTCCGACTCCGTAACCGAGGCGACCGTCGCCGGCCTATCAGAGCAGGACCTGACCGAGGACGAGGTCATGGAGGTCGTCGCCGCGGAGACGCTGGACCACAATGCACCTCTCTCCCCGGAGGCGGAGTCTCCCTTCACCCGGGTGTCGGACACGGCGCCCGACGACGAAGATCACCATGACAACGGACACAACGGACACAACGGACACAACGGAGACAACGGTCACTCTGAGGATGGGATGGTCGCCCGTGACAACGAAGCAGAAGTGTTCATCGCGGACAGGTACGCCCATATATGTACAACGATTAATCTAATGAATCCATTTAATTGATTATTACAAATAATCTATCATCGATTTTATTTAAAAATATAGATTTTTCAGAGTTCATTGACATTACTCCCATCGGCGTCCTTAGACATCCCCCAGTCAGTCTGTAGCGTCTGTGTCCTCCTTTTAAAGGAGAATACCGGACAAATTAAGTGTTGCCTTTGATGTCTCGTTACTTACCGACCGACGTGAAAAGTGGCGTTCTTTTTTTCCATAGATTCCCGTGTCGTCATTTTTTAAACCCCCTCCGTTGTCAGAATGGGAGCGCGTGGGTCACACGAGTTGCCAGGTTCTGGAAAGAAACAAGCATCCAGTGTTAAATCGTTCGCCATTAACGGTGGCCTCGCAGGACATTTCAACGCACGTTTGACTATCATGAGACTCCACAAAGACGAGCAGAAGAGAGAAAAACAACTTTGCCTCGGTTACAATAGACGAATCTCCCTGACCCACGCGCTCCCATTCTGACAACGGAGGGGGTTTAAAAAATGACGACACGGGAATCTATGGAAAAAAAGAACGCCACTTTTCACGTCGGTCGGTAAGTAACGAGACATCAAAGGCAACACTTAATTTGTCCGGTATTCTCCTTTAAGCCTTTGTTTGTAGGCCGGTAGCAGCTGGATGGTGTAGTGGTCAGAGCTTCCTAGCTGTGAACGGCGGAGAACTCTAACATAACTGTAACTCTGACATTACTATAACTGTAACTCTAACATAACTGTAACTCTGACATAACTGTAACATAACTGTAACATAACTGTAACTCTGACATAACTGTAACATAACTCTAACATAACTGTAACTCTGACATAACTGTAACATAACTCTAACATAACTGTAACTCTGACATAACTGTAACATAACTGTAACATAACTGTAACATAACTGTAACTGTAACATAACTGTAACATAACTGTAACATAACTGTGTGTAACTCCATAACTCAGGACTCACACGCCTGGTCCCGATGGGGCGGAGCCTGTTCCCAGTGGGGTGGAGCCTGGTCCCGGTGGGGCGGAGACGGACAGCGCGGTTCAACACAGAGACACGCCCCTTCCTGACGAGGAAGAACTGACTTCCTCCGATGGGGTCACCCGGGAAGAGGAAACCGGCTCCCCGGAGTTCGACGTGACGTTCGACACGCTCCGGCACGAAGCGGGCGGTTCGATGCCGGACGCAGATGGGAGCGGGTTCGCCGGGGTGCCCCGGGTCACGGACCCGGAGCCCGGTGTCATGCCGACGACCCCGGGGGGCGTGGCTCTGGCCCCGGGGGGCGGGGCTCTGAGCCCAGGGGGCGTGGCTCTGAGCCCGGGGAGCGGGGCCCTGACAGTGTTCTTCAGTCTGAGGGTGACCAACATGAAGTTCTCCATGGATCTGTTCAACAAGAGCTCTGAAGAATATAAACATCTGGAGCATCAGTTCATACAGCTGGTAACATATTATATTATTAATATAAACATCTGGAGCATCAGTTCATACAGCTGGTAACATATTATATTATTAATATAAACATCTGGAGCATCAGTTCATACAGCTGGTAACATATTATATTATTAATATAAACATCTGGAGCATCAGTTCATACAGCTGGTAGCATATTATATTATTAATATAAACATCTGGAGCATCAGTTCATACAGCTGGTAACATATTATATTATTAATATAAACATCTGGAGCATCAGTTCATACAGCTGGTAACATATTATATTATTAATATAAACATCTGGAGCATCAGTTCATACAGCTGGTAACATATTATATTATTAATATAAACATCTGGAGCATCAGTTCATACAGCTGGTAATCTCTCAAGAACAGATCCATCTCTGCTTTTGAATCTGTCGGTAGCCGTGTTGACAACCCGTGCACATTGGCTACAAGTGGGCGTGCCATCAGATCAGGAAGCAGGCCACGCTTTACCCAATCAAATGTAGTGGGCGGGATTTACGCGTGTGCTGTTCTTTCCCCACTTGAAACAAACCGAAACTCATTTAACAATAGCGTCCTCGAAGCCGACAAAACCACGGAAAGTGAGTAACATTTTAACTTGCTCTTTCATCATAGAAACAAGTGGGCTTCTAACCAAAACCATCCATGTTCTTTGGGAGAAGTGGTGTTAGTGTTCTGTGGAGAAATGTTGTTAGTGGGAATGAAAACATAGGCGCACCACCGGAAGTGGAGCGCTGAAGGCAGACCAAAACCCTGGTTTCCCTGAGCACGGGTCGTCCGTTCAGCTCCGTCCAGAGCCAAATGAAAAACAGCAGAGGGCGCTGTTTTTCCTTTTTATTTGGCGATGGGTTCCCAGATTGTACAACTGGTAAAACATGATATCGCTCACAAAGCGACGCATTGTGAGCTTGTAGATCTGCTATTTTCAAATGGCCAAAATCTATATAGGGCTGAAGTGGTTAATGTATGTTTTGTAATAATAATCTAAATCTACAAAGTAACTAGTAACTGAGATGTAGTGGAGTAGAACTAAAAGTACTGACAATTGGAAAACACAAAAGAAAGTAAAAAATACCTAAAATCTGTCCTTAAGTACAGTACTTGAGTACATGTACTCAGTTACTTTCCACCATGCACTGACTAACATACATGGTGTTGCTCTCTCCATACAGCTGGTTCCCTTCCTGCAGTCCAACCTCAGCAGCTTCCAGAACCTGGAGATCCTGAACTTCAGGAACGGCAGTGTGGTGGTCAACAGCAGGATGAGGGTGGGTTCTCCGGTTCCTCGGGGAGTCGCCAGCGTGGTTTACCTGATCCTGGAGGACGTGGTGGAGTCTGCTCACCTTCACATGGACCTGGACATAGACAGACACAGTCTGGATGTAGAGTCAGGTATTATATATATATATATACTATATACTATACTACCTTCATATGGACCTGGACATAGACAGACACAGTCTGGATGTAGAGTCAGGTATTATATATATATATATATATACTATATACTATACTACCTTCACATGGACCTGGACATAGACAGACACAGTCTGGATGTAGAGTCAGGTATTATATATATATATACTATACTACCTTCATATGGACCTGGACATAGACAGACACAGTCTGGATGTAGTGTGTGTGTGTGTGTGTGTGTGTGTGTGTGTGTGTGTGTGTGTGTGTGTGTGTGTGTGTGTGTGTGTGTGTGTGTGTGTGTGTGTGTGTGTGTGTGTGTGTGTGTGTGTGTGTGTGTGTGTGTGTGTGTGTGTGTGTGTGTGTGTGTGTGTGCGTGTTTTTTTTTGCAGGTTTTTGTTACCTTTTTTTGCAGTTATAATGTTAACCTCTTGTGAGCTTGTAGATCTTCTAATTTCACGAGGCTATTTGAATGCATTCGCCACACGTTTTTAGCGTTGATCGCTCTCATCATTTTGATTGATTTAGATAATAAATTGGCAACATAAGCAGCAGCTGTTGTGCTTTTTTAGTATTCAATCAAAGCTGCAAAGAGGACATAAGTGTTTTAGCTGAGCTTCATCAACAATGAGCTTCATCAACAATGCTGCCAGCTTAACATGAGAATGCACGACACATTTACACACCTCGACATGCCTTGCAGTCATTAACTCTTTGACTGCCAGAGTATTTTCATAAAGTACTCCCCCATTGCCAGCAATCTTCGAGTTTTTTTTATTTTTATATTTTGAAAATTTTCATGAAAATAATTGATCAGACTGTTTTATAAAGACGCAGCACAAATCCGCCACTAGAGAGCAGCACATGACAGCCTGATCAGCTCCTGGGGTCACTGTTAACCTTCTTGAGCGATTAGACAGGGAAAAACATGAAAACGGAAGTGACGTCGTCCCAGATTGTTTTGATCGCCAAAATTACGATGTGATACACGACGGCGATGACTGATCGTCACCCAGACCATAGATTATAGAAGAGAATCTGTCCGTTTGTCTGTCATACCGTGTGAAAAACCGCTTGTTTACCTATTCTTGACGAAAATGACTGGGGGAAAATAATCAAAAACCGGAAACGGAACCCAGGACATGAAACCGGATGCAGATATGGGTGAAGTAAGTGGAACTCGAGAATAACATTGGATTTTAAGCAGCATAGCGCGATCAGAGATTAAACAATGAACGCAAATCCAACGCGTCAAACGCGTTAATGGCGTGGGTGGATTAAGTAGTAATTGACGCGTTTTCGAGTCAATGGCGTTTATAGAGTTAAGGCCTCCGTGAGCATTTGAGAAGTCACTATTACATACAGTGAGAAGTCACTGTTACATACAGTGAGAAGTTACTGTTACATACAGTGAGAAGTCACTGTTACATACAGTGAGAAGTTACTATTACATACAGTGAGAAGTTACTATTACATACAGTGAGAAGTTACTATTACATACAGTGAGAAGTTATTATTACATACAGTGAGAAGTCACTATTACATACAGTGAGAAGTCACTGTTACATACAGTGAGAAGTCACTATTACATACAGTGAGAAGTCACTGTTACATACAGTGAGAAGTCACTGTTACATACAGTGAGAAGTTACTGTTACATACAGTGAGAAGTTACTGTTACATACAGTGAGAAGTCACTGTTACATACAGTGAGAAGTCACTGTTACATACAGTGAAAAGTCACTGTTACATACAGTGAGAAGTCACTGTTACATACAGTGAGAAGTCACTGTTACATACAGTGAGAAGTTACTGTTACATACAGTGAGAAGTCACTGTTACATACAGTGAGAAGTCACTGTTACATACAGTGAGAAGTCACTATTACATACAGTGAGAAGTTACTGTTACATACAGTGAGAAGTCACTATTACATACAGTGAGAAGTCACTGTTACATACAGTGAGAAGTCACTGTTACATACAGTGAGAAGTCACTGTTACATACAGTGAGAAGTCACTGTTACATACAGTGAGAAGTCACTATTACATACAGTGAGAAGTTACTGTTACATACAGTGAGAAGTCACTGTTACATACAGTGAGAAGTTACTGTTACATACAGTGAGAAGTCACTGTTACATACAGTGAGAAGTCACTGTTACATACAGTGAGAAGTCACTATTACATACAGTGAGAAGTCACTATTACATACAGTGAGAAGTCACTGTTACATACAGTGAGAAGTCACTGTTACATACAGTGAGAAGTCACTGTTACATACAGTGAGAAGTCACTGTTACATACAGTGAGAAGTCACTGTTACATACAGTGAGAAGTCACTGTTACATACAGTGAGAAGTCACTGTTACATACAGTGAGAAGTCACTGTTACATACAGTGAGAAGTCACTGTTACATACAGTGAGAAGTCACTGTTACATACAGTGAGAAGTCACTGTTACATACAGTGAGAAGTCACTGTTACATACAGTGCAACGGGCAAAAGTGTCATTATTTTATCAGACCCCCCTGCCTCCTAACTGCCTCCCACAGAGAATGACATTAATTCATTGTGTGTGTGTGTGTGTGTGTGTGTGTGTGTGTGTGTGTGTGTGTGTGTGTGTGTGTGTGTGTGTGTGTGTGTGTGTGTGTGTGTGTGTGTGTGTGTGTGTGTGTGTGTGTGTGTGTGTGTGTGTGTGTGTGTGTGTGTGTGTGTGTGTGTTCCAGGGGACAAGGCGGACCCTTGTAAGTTCCAGGCGTGTAATGAGTTCTCGGGGTGCCAGGTCAACCGGTGGTCGGGTGAGGCAGAGTGTGTGTGTCGTCCAGGTTACGTCAGCCTGGACGGAACGCCGTGTCGCAGCCTCTGTCACCATGACGACGACGATGATGATGTCACCTCTATGACTCACTACTGTCACAATCACGGGACCTGTGAGGTCATACCTGGAAGAGGAGCCGTGTGCAGGTGTGTGTGTGTGTGTGTGTGTGTGTGTGTGTGTGTGTACACGCATATTAACACATTGCCCGCCAAAAACGCAGACCTGCGTTTTCAAATGATTATTTTTTAGAAAATTCCACAAGAGGCGCTCTAACACAGCTTAGGAATGATCCCTCGTCACTCAGAGAAGCTGTTTAAGTGTGTATCTCCTATGTATTGTCTATTAGGTGTAGTGTTGGTGTGTGTTATAATGTGTGTATTTTCTATGTATTGTCTTGTCTATTAGGTGTGGTGTTGGTGTGTGTTATAATTAGGGTTGGGTACCAAAATACGGTTCCAAGTAGGAACCGATAAGGAAATGGTGGGTACCGGGTACCCATAAAAAATATGTCATTTCAGTTCTGCATATCGGTTCCTAGACGCGCTAAAAGCCGCTCAAACAAAGGCGTTTAGAAGGCGTAAAACACCGTTGTGTGGAGAAGTATACATCAGTTGCGTCTCTCTGTATGGAGGAGTAGAGCTGCTGCTTCTCTCCTATAGCCCAGTGGTTCTGTCCTATAGCCCAGAGGTTCTGTCCTATAGCCCAGTGGTTCTGTCCTATAGCCCAGTGGTTCTGTCCTATAGCCCAGTGGTTCTGTCCTATAGCCCAGTGGTTCTGTCCTATAGCCCAGTGGTTCTCTCCTATAGCCCAGTGGTTCTGTCCTATAGCCCAGTGGTTCTGTCCTATAGCCCAGTGGTTCTCTCCTATAGCCCAGTGGTTCTCTCCTATAGCCCAGTGGTTCTCTCCTATAGCCCAGAGGTTCTGTCCTATAGCCCAGTGGTTCTGTCCTATAGCCCAGTGGTTCTGTCCTATAGCCCAGTGGTTCTCTCCTATAGCCCAGAGGTTCTCTCCTATAGCCCAGAGGTTCTGTCCTATAGCCCAGTGGTTCTGTCCTATAGCCCAGTGGTTCTGTCCTATAGCCCAGTGGTTCTCTCCTATAGCCCAGAGGTTCTCTCCTATAGCCCAGAGGTTCTGTCCTATAGCCCAGTGGTTCTGTCCTATAGCCCAGTGGTTCTCTCCTATAGCCCAGTGGTTCTGTCCTATAGCCCAGTGGTTCTGTCCTATAGCCCAGTGGTTCTGTCCTATAGCCCAGTGGTTCTCTCCTATAGCCCAGTGGTTCTCTCCTATAGCCCAGAGGTTCTCTCCTATAGCCCAGAGGTTCTCTCCTATAGCCCAGTGGTTCTATCCTATAGCCCAGTGGTTCTCTCCTATAGCCCAGAGGTTCTGTCCTATAGCCCAGTGGTTCTGTCCTATAGCCCAGAGGTTCTGTCCTATAGCCCAGTGGTTCTCTCCTATAGCCCAGAGGTTCTCTCCTATAGCCCAGTGGTTCTGTCCTATAGCCCAGTGGTTCTGTCCTATAGCCCAGTGGTTCTGTCCTATAGCCCAGAGGTTCTGTCCTATAGCCCAGTGGTTCTCTCCTATAGCCCAGAGGTTCTCTCCTATAGCCCAGTGGTTCTGTCCTATAGCCCAGTGGTTCTCTCCTATAGCCCAGTGGTAATCTCCTATAGCCCAGTGGTTCTCTCCTATAGCCCAGAGGTTCTCTCCTATAGCCCAGTGGTTCTATCCTATAGCCCAGTGGTT
>NC_137626.1:698695-716195 GCF_963280865.1 Gymnoscopelus braueri
TGTCTGTCTGTCTGTCTGTCTGTCTGTCATTCTCTCTCGCTCTCTCGCACTGTCTGTTTGTCTGTCTGTCTGTCTGCCTGCCTGCCTGCCTGCCTGCCTGCCTGCCTGCCTGTCTGTTTATAGTATCAATGTCTTCAGATACATATTTGAACAGTTTTAAGTATAAAATGAGTAAACACACCTCTTCTCTTCTTCCGTTGGATAAAGAACGCATGCCAGCAGTGTCTCCATAATTAAAACCAATGACATGGTCACGCCCCTGGTTTCTACAGAGCATAAATGAAGCCTATTTTTCAGCCATTTCAAATCCGCCATCTTTCTATATCCGCTCCCGAAATGCAAACGGAAATGAATGCTATTGGCTGAAACCGCAGTGAGGGGGGCGGGTCTTCACTCTGTAGAACCAGTAGAAACATTCCCTACTTTATCATTCATTTTAAAATAAATGGGACCATAATTTACCTAAACGCATAACATGGTGATTGAAAGGAGACTTTAAACTAGCGACTGGAAGCATATAGTATTTATGACAATGTTTATTAAGGTAAGAAAATCCCCAAAAGGAGCACATCCAAAATTTCAAATCAATGGAGGACAAAGTACTCACATTTCCACTTTTTTTTTATTGGCACACACCAATAAACAAACACTAAGCATTTGTTTATTGGTTTGTGCCAATAAAAAAAAAGAAACAAAAAGGGGGAAATGGAAATTGATTTGAAATTTTGGATGTGCTACTTTTGATCTGACATATTTATATATATTCATAAATTAAATTAAATTAAATTAAATTAAATTAAATTAAATTAAATTAAATTAAGTTAAGTTAAGTTAAGTTAAGTTAAGTTAAATTAAATTAAATTAAATTAAATTAACACTATAGGATACCAGGTGAATAAATGAACCTATGTGTCTGCATAACATGCTATCTAAGTCAGACAGCATGGTCGTCATGGTTACCCTGTATTTCGTTTGTTTTGTCCCGCTGTAGTCGTGGCAACAGCGTCCCATCCCTGGAGAGAGATGGGAAGTTCAATCCCACGTTCCAGGGGGACACCGCCTACCATCACCATGACGACGAACCCCCCCAGTACTACCGCCGCCTCGACGTCGACCTCCCGCCCTACTGCAGCACACTGCCCCCTGCTGGAGGAGACACACATGACCCCATGACCCCTGAGGTGAGACAGGCAGACAGGCAGGCAGACAGACAGACAGACAGACAGGCAGGCAGGCAGGCAGGCAGGCAGGCAGACAGGCAGGCAGGCAGGCAGGCAGGCAGGCAGGCAGAACCATTGCTAAATTAGAGCAACAACTTAGAGATAGAAGATAATGTACACAGTCTGTACGAGTACGACTACTTGCTGCTCCACTAGAAGAATAAAACTACAGCCTGACGTTACTACGACTACTTGCTGCTCCACTAGAAGAATAAAACTACAGCCTGACGTTACTACGACTACTTGCTGCTCCACTAGAAGAATAAAACTACAGCCTGACGTTACTACGACTACTTGCTGCTCCACTAGAAGCATAGAACTACAGCCTGACGTTACTATGACTACTTGCTGCTCCACTAGAAGAATAAAACTACAGCCTGACGTTACTACGACTACTTGCTGCTCCACTAGAAGAATAAAACTACAGCCTGACGTTACTACGACTACTTGCTGCTCCACTAGAAGCATAGAACTACAGCCTGACGTTACTATGACTACTTGCTGCTCCACTAGAAGAATAAAACTACAGCCTGACGTTACTACGACTACTTGCTGCTCCACTAGAAGCATAGAACTACAGCCTGACGTTACTATGACTACTTGCTGCTCCACTAGAAGAATAAAACTACAGCCTGACGTTACTACGACTACTTGCTGCTCCACTAGAAGCATAGAACTACAGCCTGACGTTACTACGACTACTTGCTGCTCCACTAGAAGAATAAAACTACAGCCTGACGTTACTACGACTACTTGCTGCTCCACTAGAAGAATAAAACTACAGCCTGACGTTACTACGACTACTTGCTGCTCCACTAGAAGCATAGAACTACAGCCTGACGTTACTACGACTACTTGCTGCTCCACTAGAAGCATAGAACTACAGCCTGACGTTACTACGACTACTTGCTGCTCCACTAGAAGCATAGAACTACAGCCTGACGTTACTACGACTACTTGCTGCTCCACTAGAAGAATAAAACTACAGCCTGACGTTACTACGACTACTTGCTGCTCCACTAGAAGAATAAAACTACAGCCTGACGTTACTACGACTACTTGCTGCTCCACTAGAAGAATAAAACTACAGCCTGAAGTTACTACGACTACTTGCTGCTCCACTAGAAGAATAAAACTACAGCCTGACGTTACTACGACTACTTGCTGCTCCACTAGAAGCATAGAACTACAGCCTGACGTTACTATGACTACTTGCTGCTCCACTAGAAGCATAGAACTACAGCCTGACGTTACTATGACTACTTGCTGCTCCACTAGAAGCATAGAACTACAGCCTGACGTTACTATGACTACTTGCTGCTCCACTAGAAGCATAGAACTACAGCCTGACGTTACTACGACTACTTGCTGCTCCACTAGAAGCATAGAACTACAGCCTGACGTTACTACGACTACTTGCTGCTCCACTAGAAGCATAAAACTACAGCCTGACGTTACTATGACTACTTGCTGCTCCACTAGAAGCATAAAACTACAGCCTGACGTTACTACGACTACTTGCTGCTCCACTAGAAGCATAAAACTACAGCCTGACGTTACTACGACTACTTGCTGCTCCACTAGAAGAATAAAACTACAGCCTGACGTTACTACGACTACTTGCTGCTCCACTAGAAGCATAAAACTACAGCCTGACGTTACTACGACTACTTGCTGCTCCACTAGAAGCATAGAACTACAGCCTGACGTTACTATGACTACTTGCTGCTCCACTAGAAGAATAAAACTACAGCCTGACGTTACTACGACTACTTGCTGCTCCACTAGAAGCATAGAACTACAGCCTGACGTTACTACGACTACTTGCTGCTCCACTAGAAGAATAAAACTACAGCCTGACGTTACTACGACTACTTGCTGCTCCACTAGAAGCATAAAACTACAGCCTGACGTTACTACGACTACTTGCTGCTCCACTAGAAGCATAAAACTACAGCCTGACGTTACTACGACTACTTGCTGCTCCACTAGAAGCATAGAACTACAGCCTGACGTTACTACGACTACTTGCTGCTCCACTAGAAGAATAAAACTACAGCCTGACGTTACTACGACTACTTGCTGCTCCACTAGAAGCATAGAACTACAGCCTGACGTTACTACGACTACTTGCTGCTCCACTAGAAGAATAAAACTACAGCCTGACGTTACTATGACTACTTGCTGCTCCACTAGAAGAATAAAACTACAGCCTGACGTTACTACGACTACTTGCTGCTCCACTAGAAGAATACAACTACAGCCTGACGTTACTACGACTACTTGCTGCTCCACTAGAAGCATAGAACTACAGCCTGACGTTACTACGACTACTTGCTGCTCCACTAGAAGCATAGAACTACAGCCTGACGTTACTACGACTACTTGCTGCTCCACTAGAAGCATAGAAGTACAGCCTGACGTTACTACGACTACTTGCTGCTCCACTAGAAGCATAGAACTACAGCCTGACGTTACTACGACTACTTGCTGCTCCACTAGAAGAATAAAACTACAGCCTGACGTTACTATGACTACTTGCTGCTCCACTAGAAGAATAAAACTACAGCCTGACGTTACTACGACTACTTGCTGCTCCACTAGAAGAATACAACTACAGCCTGACGTTACTACGACTACTTGCTGCTCCACTAGAAGCATAGAACTACAGCCTGACGTTACTACGACTACTTGCTGCTCCACTAGAAGCATAGAACTACAGCCTGACGTTACTACGACTACTTGCTGCTCCACTAGAAGCATAGAACTACAGCCTGACGTTACTACGACTACTTGCTGCTCCACTAGAAGAATAAAACTACAGCCTGACGTTACTACGACTACTTGCTGCTCCACTAGAAGAATAAAACTACAGCCTGACGTTACTACGACTACTTGCTGCTCCACTAGAAGAATAAAACTACAGCCTGACGTTACTACGACTACTTGCTGCTCCACTAGAAGCATAGAACTACAGCCTGACGTTACTACGACTACTTGCTGCTCCACTAGAAGCATAGAACTACAGCCTGACGTTACTACGACTACTTGCTGCTCCACTAGAAGAATAAAACTACAGCCTGACGTTACTACGACTACTTGCTGCTCCACTAGAAGAATAAAACTACAGCCTGACGTTACTACGACTACTTGCTGCTCCACTAGAAGCATAGAACTACAGCCTGACGTTACTACGACTACTTGCTGCTCCACTAGAAGCATAGAACTACAGCCTGACGTTACTACGACTACTTGCTGCTCCACTAGAAGCATAGAACTACAGCCTGACGTTACTACGACTACTTGCTGCTCCACTAGAAGAATAAAACTACAGCCTGACGTTACTACGACTACTTGCTGCTCCACTAGAAGAATAAAACTACAGCCTGACGTTACTACGACTACTTGCTGCTCCACTAGAAGAATAAAACTACAGCCTGAAGTTACTACGACTACTTGCTGCTCCACTAGAAGAATAAAACTACAGCCTGACGTTACTACGACTACTTGCTGCTCCACTAGAAGCATAGAACTACAGCCTGACGTTACTACGACTACTTGCTGCTCCACTAGAAGAATAAAACTACAGCCTGACGTTACTATGACTACTTGCTGCTCCACTAGAAGCATAGAACTACAGCCTGACGTTACTACGACTACTTGCTGCTCCACTAGAAGCATAAAACTACAGCCTGACGTTACTATGACTACTTGCTGCTCCACTAGAAGCATAAAACTACAGCCTGACGTTACTATGACTACTTGCTGCTCCACTAGAAGAATAAAACTACAGCCTGACGTTACTACGACTACTTGCTGCTCCACTAGAAGCATAAAACTACAGCCTGACGTTACTATGACTACTTTCTGCTCCACTAGAAGAATAAAACTACAGCCTGACGTTACTACGACTACTTGCTGCTCCACTAGAAGCATAGAACTACAGCCTGAAGTTACTACGCCTCAAACTAGTCATCAAGTGGGCGGAGTTAAGCCCTGAGTCTTAACTCTGACGTCAACCAATGTGTGACTGTCTGCCTTCTATGTCTCTCTCTCTCTCTCTCTCTCTCTCTCTCTCTCTCTCTCTCTCTCTCTCTCTCTCTCTCTCTCTCGCTCTCTCTTCAGTAGTGGGATAGAATCGTTTGATCATCATGTTTTTATTGTACTGCAAAAAGTTGCATTGGAAAAATGATTTCAATAAAATAAAAATCTCTCTCTATCGCTCTCTCTTTCTCTCTAGGAGTTGAGGATAATAGAGTCTCATTCCAGAGATCAGTGTCTTGCCGACTACATCCGTCAAACTCATGTGTGAGTAGAGTACATGTACATGAATGTTTCCACATGAATACGTGAATACATTACTCTATACATTACATCTATACGTTAATACATTACTCTATACATTACATCTATACGTTAATACATTACTCTATACATTACATCTATACGTTAATACATTACTCTATACATTACATCTATACGTTAATACATTACTCTATACATTACATCTATACGTTAATACATTACTCTATACATTACATCTATACGTTAATACATTACTCTATACATTACATCTATACGTTAATACATTACTCTATACATTACATCTATACGTGAATACATTACTCTATACATTACATCTATACGTTAATACATTACTCTATACATTACATCTATACGTTAATACATTACTCTATACATTACATCTATACGTGAATACATTACTCTATACATTACATCTATACGTTAATACATTACTCTATACATTACATCTATACGTTAATACATTACTCTATACATTACATCTATACGTTAATACATTACTCTATACATTACATCTATACGTGAATACATTACTCTATACATTACATCTATACGTGAATACATTACTCATGTGTGAGTAGAGTACATGTACATGAATGTTTCCACATGAATACGTTAATACATTCAACATGTCCGTCTGTCGGGTCGTGAGTGAAGTATAACTCGCCACCCGGAACACCAGCTTCACTTGCCCTGTTGCATCATGAGGTCTTATCCTGAAGGGACAAACGTGTCATCTTTCCATAAGGACAGTGTTGCTGCATGGAGCATCAACACTAACTCAACAAAGTTTCAGAACCCATGTTACATTACATTACATTACAGTCATTTAGCTGACGCTTTTATCCAAAGCGACTTACAATAAGTGTATTCAACATAGGTAGGGAACGAAAACTACTAATCACCAGAAGTCTTTAGTGCATTTTCTGCAAAAACAAGCAACCAAGAGTATACCTAGCGCTAAGGTAAAAGTGCATTATATCAGCTACCTATTTCCTTAAACAGATGAGACAAAATAGCTAAATCAAATGCGCATGAGCTAAAACAAATAAGTGTATCGACTAAAGATCCAATAAACAATACAGCAATAGAAAACAAGCGTTCGTACAACTAGTTAAAAACAAGTAGGTCAGGCAGAGAGGAAGGGTAGTGTTTCCTGAAGAGGTGGGTTTTCAGCCTGCGGCGAAATATGGGCAGTGACTCTGCTGTCCTGACATCAGTGACTCTGCTGTCCTAACATCAGTGGGAAGTTCATTCCACCACTGCGGGGCCAGAACAGAAAAGAGTCGTGACCGTGTGGATCGGCCAGAAGGACCCTTGAGTGACGAGGCAATCAGTCGCCCCGAGGTGGCAGACCGAAGTGGTCGGGCAGGGGTGTAGGCATCGACCATAGCCCGGAGGTAAGAAGGAGCTGTTCCTTTCACTGCCCTATAGGCTAGCACCAGGGTTTTGAACTGGATGCGAGCCGCTACGGGGAGCCAGTGTAGAGAACGGAGAAGGATGGTTGTGTGGGAGAACTTGGGGCGGTTGAACACCAGACAAGCCACAGCTTTCTGAACAAGCTCCAGAGGTCTGATGGCAGATGCCGGAGCACCAGCAAGGAGGGAGTTGCAGTAGTCCAGGCGGGAGATGACGAGAGCCTGGATGAGCACCTGGGCTGCCTTCTCCGTGAGGAAGGGGCGAATCCTCCTGATGTTGTAGAGGAGGAATCTGCAGGACCTTGTCACTGATGCGATGTTTGCCGAGAACGTCAGTTGATCGTCCAGGGTCACACCCAGATTCTTCGCAGTCCGAGTTGAGGTCACCACAGCATTATCAATGGTGATGGCCATGTCTCGGTGCGGACAGCCCTTCCCCGGGAGGAACATCAGCTCGGTCTTGTCCAGGTTGAGCTTCAGGTGGTTTGTCGACATCCACTTCGAGATGTCAGCCAGACAAGCAGCAATGCGTGCCTCCACTTGGGTATCAGAGGGGGGAAATGAGAGGATCAGCTGGGTGTCATCGGCATAGCAGTGGTAGGAAAAGCCATGGGAGTGGATGACAGCACCCAGAGATGTAGTGTAGAGAGAGAAAAGAAGAGGACCCAGAACCGAGCCTTGGGGAACCCCAGTTGTGAGCCTGTGTGGTTCTGACACAGACCCTCTCAGCATCACCTGGTAGGAGCGACCCGTCAGGTAGGATGCAAACAGGGAGAGTGCAGAGCCTGAGACACCCATCCCCTCGAGGGTGGAGAGGAGGATCTGATGGTTCACCGTGTCGAACGCTGCAGACAGGTCCAGGAGTATCAGAACGGAGGAGAGAGAGTTCGCTCTAGCGGCATGGAGCGACTCCGTCACTGCCAGGAGGGCAGTCTCTGTCGAGTGACCCACTTTGAACCCAGACTGGTTGGAGTCCAGGAGGTTGTTCTGGTGGAGATAGGAGGACAGTTGTTTAAAGACAGCACGTTCGAGAGTTTTCGATAGGAAGGATAGAAGGGAAACCGGTCTGTAGTTCTTGATCTCAGAGGGGTCAAGTGTCGGTTTCTTCAGGAGGGGGGTGACTCTGGCAGTCTTGAAAGTAGAGGGAAAGTAGCCAGATGTCAGAGAGGTGTTAATAAGGTGGGTTAAGAAGGGAAGAAGTTCAGGTGCAATAGACTGCAACAGAGTGGATGGGACCGGGTCCAGAGAGCATGAGGTGGGGCGACTAGAGGTAATAAGGAGAAGGACCTCGTTAGGGGAGAGGGGAGAGAAGTGGGATAGAGAGGGGATGGGGGGGGAAGAGGAGTAGAGAGGGGGGGGGGGGGGGTTCATTTGAGGTGAACCGATTGTTGTGAGTCAGCCCAGCGCTCTGATTGGCTCAGACAGATTAGATAGCAGGTGTTACACAGAGACTCTGAGAGCAAATGGACCCTTACAGGTCTGTAACTCTGAGAGAGTTTAAATGGAACCAAATGGACCCTTACAGGTCTGTAACACTGAGAGAGTTTAAATGGAACCAAATGGACCCTTACAGGTCTGTAACTCTGAGAGTGTTTAAATGGAACCAAATGGACCCTTACAGGTCTGTAACTCTGAGAGTGTACACATGGAACCAAATGGACCCTTACAGGTCTTTAACTCTGAGAGTGTGCACATGGAACCAAATGGACCCTTACAGGTCTGTAACTCTGAGAGTGTTTAAATGGAACCAAATGGACCCTTACAGGTCTGTAACTCTGAGAGTGTTTAAATGGAACCAAATGGACCCTTACAGGTCTGTAACTCTGAGAGTGTTTAAATGGAACCAAATGGACCCTTACAGGTCTTTAACTCTGAGAGTGTGCACATGGAACCAAATGGACCCTTACAGGTCTGTAACTCTGAGAGTGTGCACATGGAACCAAATGGACCCTTAAGGCAGTGCTTCTCAGTCAAGGACCCCTAGATTCATATGTATGTGTCCTCGGACCCCCATCTTTGACCCCCAGAAGAGAAGATTGGTGTTAAAAAAAATAATAATAGTAATAATTCAATAATAATAATAATAATAATTCAACACACGCTGTGAGCCTGTAGATCTGCTGTTTGTGAATAGCCAACATTTAATGGATAAAGGGGTCAAAATGATTGTGATGCTTTGTTATGCTACCCTTGCTGGGGACCCCCTGGGGGCTGGGACCCTCCCAAGGACCCCTGGGGGTCCCCAGATCCCACTTTGAGAACCAATGCCCCTGAAGGGTCCATTTGGTTCCCTGTGTACACTCTGAGAGTTCTGTGGTTCCTTGAGAACGTTTGGTTTGATCAGAGTTCTATTAGATCTGTGGTTCTCATGCGGTTCTGTTGCCACGCCCACACAGGTTCCTGGAACGGCGAGGCAGTTCTACCACATAGCGGGATTCAAACCGACAACCTAGAGGTACACACACACACACACACACACACACACACACACACACACACACACAGACACACATACACACATACACATACACATACACACACACACACACACACACACACACACACACACACACACACACACACACACACACGCACACACACACAGACACACATACACACACACACACACACACACACACACACACACACACACACACACACACACACACACACACACACACACACACACACACTGGGCGTTGCCAGGTAGGGGAGGTGGGGAGCCCGATATCAATGAGATTCCTGTTTACCAGTGTTGCCATGTCTGCTAATAATAAGCAATTTGGGGCTTGTTTTTTAAGTGTTGTTGCTTAATTAGGCTTGCTTTCTAACCAGTGGTTCCCACATTTTTTCATGTCAAGGACCCCCAGGTTAATATATATATTTCTCTGCAGGGTCGCAGACCCCCATCTGAAAATATGTGGTGCCAGGCAGGGACCCCACGATCTGTGTTGTTAAAATGTTTCAAAAATGTATAAATATGTCAAATTACATGGGTTGTCCACCGTCCGTTTATTAGGAAACTAAAAGACGTGTCCCTTATTGAGCTGATGAGGGACATAATGTTTTCTTTGATTTGTTTCATTTGAAAAAGAAAATGAAAAAAAAAACAATTAAATGAAAAAATTGCAAAAAACATGGCCCCATCGCACATTAGAATGACAATATCAGTCACTAGAAGCAGAGACGTGTGTTTTAATGAGTCTAACGTTCATTAGAAGGACAATATCAGTCACTAGAAGCAGAGACGTGTGTTTTAATGAGTCTAACATTCATTAGAAGGACAATATCAGTCACCAGAAGCAGAGACGTGTGTTTTAATGAGTCTAACATTCATTAGAAGGACAATATCAGTCACCAGAAGCAGAGACGTGTGTTTTAATGAGTCTAACATTCATTAGAAGGACAATATCAGTCACTAGAAGCAGAGACGTGTGTTTTAATGAGTCTAACATTCATTAGAAGGACAATATCAGTCACCAGAAGCAGAGACGTGTGTTTTAATGAGTCTAACATTCATTAGAAGGACAATATCAGTCACCAGAAGCAGAGACGTGTGTTTTAATGAGTCTAACATTCATTAGAAGACAATATCAGTCACCAGAAGCAGAGAAGTGTTTTAATGAGTCTAACATTCATTAGAAGACAATATCAGTCACCAGAAGCAGAGAAGTGTTTTAATGAGTCTAACGTTCATTAGAAGGACAATATCAGTCAGCAGAAGCAGAGACGTGTGTTTTAATGAGTCTAACGTTCATTAGAAGACAATATCAGTCAGTAGAAGCAGAGACGCGTGTTTTAATGAGTCTAACGTTCATTAGAAGGACAATATCAGTCAGTAGAAGCAGAGACGTGTGTTTTAATGAGTCTAACGTTCATTAGAAGGACAATATCAGTCACCAGAAGCAGAGACGTGTGTTTTAATGAGTCTAACGTTCATTAGAAGGACAATATCAGTCAGTAGAAGCAGAGACGTGTGTTTTAATGAGTCTAACGTTCATTAGAAGGACAATATCATGGGGCACGGTGGCACAGTCGGTAGTGCTGTCGCCTCACAGCTAGAAGGTCCTGGGTTCGATTCCCGCAGGGGACGCTGTGGGCGCTGGGGGCGTGTTCTCTCCTCCGCGTCATCAGTGCCCATACCCTAGGTGGGGTTGGCGAAAGGGCCTTTCTGTGTGGAGTTTGCATGTTCTCCCCGTGTCTCCTAGGGTAGGTACCCTCACAAAAACATGCAGTAATCCTGGTCACTATACTGCCTCCCCCTGGCCAGCCGGGGCGCCTGATGGAGGGGAAGGGAACTGGTTGGAATAACGTGTTCCTTCCACGCGCTACGTCCAACCAGGGAAACTCTCCCCTGTCAGGTGACAAGAAGGTCAGTTGGCTCTCATGCATTGAAGGAGGCATGAGCTCGGCCCTGGCCTCCCTAGGTTGGCGGAGGGAAGGTAGTGCCCAGGATTACATAGACAATTGGCACTGGGTGTAAAAAATAGGGTTACAAAATCGTGGGATAAAAATTTAGAGAAAAAAAAAAGAAGGACAATATCAGTCAGCAGAAGCAGAGACGTGTGTTTTAATGAGTCTAACGTTCATTAGAAGGACAATATCAGTCAGTAGAAGCAGAGACGTTTGTTTTAATGAGTCTAACGTTCATTAGAAGGACAATATCAGTCACTAGAAGCAGAGACGTGTGTTTTAATGAGTCTAACATTCATTAGAAGGACAATATCAGTCACCAGAAGCAGAGACGTGTGTTTTAATGAGTCTAACATTCATTAGAAGGACAATATCAGTCACCAGAAGCAGAGAAGTGTGTTTTAATGAGTCTAACGTTCATTAGAAGACAATATCAGTCACCAGAAGCAGAGAAGTGTTTTAATGAGTCTTAACGTTCATCAGAAGGACAATATCAGTCAGTAGAAGCAGAGACGTGTGTTTTAATGAGTCTAACGTTCATTAGAAGGACAATATCAGTCAGTAGAAGCAGAGACGTGTGTTTTAATGAGTCTAACGTTCATTAGAAGGACAATATCAGTCAGTAGAAGCAGAGACGTGTGTTTTAATGAGTCTAACGTTCATTAGAAGGACAATATCAGTCAGTAGAAGCAGAGACGTGTGTTTTAATGAGTCTAACATTCATTAGAAGGACAATATCAGTCAGTAGAAGCAGAGACATGTGTTTTAATGAGTCTAACGTTCATTAGAAGGACAATATCAGTCACTAGAAGCCGAGACGTGTGTTTTAATGAGTCTAACGTTCATTAGAAGGACAATATCAGTCACCAGAAGCAGAGACGTGTGTTTTAATGAGTCTAATGTTCATTAGAAGACAATATCAGTCACCAGAAGTAGAGACGTGTGTTTTAATGAGTCTAACATTCATTAGAAGGACAATATCAGTCACCAGAAGCAGAGAAGTGTGTTTTAATGAGTCTAACGTTCATTAGAAGGACAATATCAGTCACTAGAAGCAGAGACGTGTGTTTTAATGAGTCTAACATTCATTAGAAGGACAATATCAGTCACCAGAAGCAGAGACGTGTGTTTTAATGAGTCTAACGTTCATTAGAAGACAATATCAGTCACCAGAAGCAGAGACGTGTGTTTTAATGAGTCTAACATTCATTAGAAGGACAATATCAGTCACCAGAAGCAGAGACGTGTGTTTTAATGAGTCTAACATTCATTAGAAGGACAATATCAGTCACCAGAAGCAGAGACGTGTGTTTTAATGAGTCTAACATTCATTAGAAGGACAATATCAGTCACCAGAAGCAGAGACGTGTGTTTTAATGAGTCTAACGTTCATTAGAAGGACAATATCAGTCACCAGAAGCAGAGACGTGTGTTTTAATGAGTCTAACATTCATTAGAAGGACAATATCAGTCATTAGAAGCAGAGACGTGTGTTTTAATGAGTCTAACATTCATTAGAAGGACAATATCAGTCATTAGAAGCAGAGACGTGTGTTTTAATGAGTCTAACATTCATTAGAAGGACAATATCAGTCATTAGAAGCAGAGACGTGTGTTTTAATGAGTCTAACATTCATTAGAAGGACAATATCAGTCACCAGAAGCAGAGACGTGTGTTTTAATGAGTCTAACATTCATTAGAAGGACAATATCAGTCATTAGAAACAGAGACGTGTGTTTTAATGAGTCTAACATTCATTAGAAGGACAATATCAGTCACTAGAAGCAGAGACGTGTGTTTTAATGAGTCTAACGTTCATTAGAAGACAATATCAGTCACCAGAAGCAGAGACGTGTGTTTTAATGAGTCTAACGTTCATTAGAAGACAATATCAGTCACCAGAAGCAGAGAAGTGTGTTTTAATGAGTGTAACATTCATTAGAAGGACAATATCAGTCACTAGAAGCAGAGACGTGTGTTTTGATGAGTGTAACGTTCATTAGAAGGACAATATCAGTCACCAGAAGCAGAGACGTGTGTTTTAATGAGTCTAACATTCATTAGAAGGACAATATCAGTCAGTAGAAGCAGAGACGTGTGTTTTGATGAGTGTAACGTTCATTAGAAGGACAATATCAGTCACCAGAAGCAGAGACGTGTGTTTTAATGAGTCTAACATTCATTAGAAGGACAATATCAGTCATTAGAAGCAGAGACGTGTGTTTTAATGAGTCTAACATGGTTAAAATGCAGTTTGAAGTTACAATAGGTTTGTATAGGAAGGGGGCGTGTCTGATAAAATGAATATCATCCCACATTAGCCTCATCATGTTCTGTTTAGTTATTTCATTCACTCAGCTACTCTTTAGTTGCTCTTTTATACGTGATGATTTAATAAACAATAATTTATTATACTTTTGCCTTGGTCTCCCTTCCCCTTTATGTGTCATAGCAAGAGCCGTGTGACAGTTTGTTGACGCTTTTAAAAGGAGACTAAAAACCTTTCCTTTTCGTTTGTGTGTGTGTGTGTGTGTGTGTGTGTGTGTGTGTGTGTGTGTGTGTGTGTGTGTGTGTGTGTGTGTGTGTGTGTGTGTGTGTGTGTGTGTGTGTGTGTGTGTGTGTGTGTGTGTGTGTGTGTGTGTGTGTGTGTGTGTGTGTGTGTGTGTGTGTTTAGGTTGTGTCCTCGTTGATCGGAGAAGGCATGGAGGCTGTTCCGTTACCATGGTGATTCTGGTACCATGGTGATTTTGTTACCATGGTGATTCTGTTACCATGGTGATTGTAAACAACAGACTGAGGTTGAATGGTCTGATGGACGTGTTTTTATTTTCTTCTCTTTGTTTTTTGTTTTTTTTATGTACGTTACCATGGTTACCGGAAGTGACCTTTTCATTGATTCACTTCCTGGTTGTTGATGTAAATATGTTTGTGTGATTCTGTAATGTTTCATTCTATGTGTAACATTCTCTTAAAGGAGTAGTTCACCCAAAAAATGACTTATTTTCTATCAGATACACTGATAGCCACACAGATACTCCATGAAGCCTTAAATTCATGGAGATTGTATTTGTTTTTGTCTCATTCCTGACACAACAATCTGATTATTATTCTTTACCATCGTTCTTCATCTTGTCTTTCATCTCCAGCTGTTTACCAAATACAAGCACGCACACACACACACACACACACACACACACACACACACATACACACACGCACACGCACACGCACACGCACACACGCTTGTGATTGTAATGGATGTTTACATATATTTCACTTAAAACAGGAATTATTTTTTGTGTTGTTTTTTGTTTTTTTAATCGTATAGTTTTTTTTTACCTGGGCAAATATTTGTAGATGATTTGGACGACAAATATGTTCATTCAGTGAATTCACCTTCAGATGTTCTGCGTTATCTATGTATTTATGTATTTATGTATTTATGTATTTATGTATCTATGTATTTATGTATCTATGTATCTATGTATTTATGTATTTATTTATCCATCCAAATGCAGGCTTATATCATTTTATCTTATTTTATGAATGACTCATTCATAAATAAATGAAACATGGAATGTCTGGAGGTGAATGAATGAATGGACCAAATAGCAGATCTACAAGCGAATTTCTACAAGCGTAGCGTAGCGAGCAGTAGATCTGCTATTTGTATATCTGCTGTTTGTAGATCGGCACCAGCCGATCTACAAGCTCACAGCATGCTGTGTACTGTACCAGCCGATCTACAAGCTCACAACGTGATGGGGCGTTGTGTGTTTGTAGATCTGCAAATTCTTTTATTTTTTCTGAACAAAATGGACCACTCTGCATGATGAGTACTTTTACTGTTGATACTTTAAGTATATTTCAATGCCAATACTTTCACTTGTACCAGAGTATTTCTACGATGTGATATCGGCACTTTCACTCGAGTAAGAATTCCTTCCCTGCTCTCTGGTGACACTCACTGGTAGCCCTGTGTCACTGCAGCCTTTGTCTATACGGAAGTGCCGCTCAAAAAAGGAATGCTGCAGGGTCCTAGCGCCCGGGGATATACAGCAGGGCATGGCAAGTCGCGGCCATTTTGTGGTTCCACAGATAGAAAGCTCATTCATTTTCCCCATAGAGATTTCCGTAAATATTTACATCAATCATTTTATAATAATTGAAAACCGCAAAGAAAAAGGCTATTTATTCTATGTTTTTCTTTTATACACAGAATGAAATGTTTTATAGTTATGATTCACCAGGATCCTGGATGGCTTGGTTCCAGGCTTACAATAATTAATATAAATATTTGTGTAAATCTCTATGGGGAAAACAATTGAATGGGCTTTCGATACATGCCTCCACAAAATGGCCGCCACTGCCATGCCCTGTATAGTGGAACTCAAGTTTGTCAGAAGCGGTATTTATTAACATTAAAATACCAATCTGAGAAACAAACCACATAGTTTATATTGTATTCAACTGGTTTTTTTTTCCTGGTTTGTTGACTTACTTGACAAACAAACAAACAAACAAACAAACAAACAAAGGATCAGTTACCATGACAACTAGCTAGTGTATATGTTATTCTAATTATATTTAATGAGTTGTTTATCATTATTAATTAATAATTATTATGTATTTAATAATACAATGCATTCATTTGTTTGAAGACGTAGAGACATTTATTTGGAGGATATTATTATATCTATATATAATATATATATATATATAATATAGATATAGATATAGATATAGTATATTATTAGATTTACAACTGACGCATCGACCAATGAGGTCAGCAGCGGTTCTCAACCTGAGGGCCGGGGTCCTCTGCTGGGCCGTGGGGGCTACTGCATGTAGGCCCCCAGATAATTGGCCAAAAAACTAAACGATTTTAAAGATAAAATAATAATATAAATAAGAATGAATGGCATGTTTAAAAAAAATAAAAGGTTTTCATTGTGATTCTGATAATAAGAACTTAAAGTTATACGATGATTATAATATTGATCCAAGATGGAACACGATCGATCGATCATTACATAAACATGGCTCTGTCGGCTGCAGTGTTCATTGGTCAGCGAACACATGTTGAGGTTTTGAAGTCGACCCCCGAGTCGACCCAGAAGTTGAGAGATGAAACAATAGCTATTGTTGGGTTTAAATGTCATTATATGTTTTTTTGTTTTTGTTCTTTTGTTCATTGTTTATGTAAGTTATGTAAGTTGTGAGTTTTTTTCTCCCCCAAAAAAACTCAATGAAATGATTTCCCTTTTTTAAATTTGTGAGTAAAAATGTTATTTTGGAATGAGGCTTTGTTGTTGTTGTGTGTGTGTGTGTGTGTGTGTGTGTGTGTGTGTGTGTGTGTGTGTGTGTGTGTGTGTGTGTGTGTGTGTGTGTGTGTGTGTGTGTGTGTGTGTGTGTGTGTGTGTGTGTGTGTGTGTGTGTGTGTGTGTGTGTGTGTGTGTGTGTGTGTGTGTGTGTGTTTTATCTGTCATCATGTCGCCCTCCTGTGGACAGATGGAGGATGACATCTGACAAAACATCCTGGCTGACACTTGTGGAGGTCAGGTGGGAAGTAACTAAGTACATTTACTTAAGTACAATTCTGAGGATTTTTTTTTACTTTACTGGAGTATTTACAACTTTCAATACTTTTACTTCTACTCCACTTCATCTCAGAGGCAAATATTGTACTTTTACTCCACTACAATTATTTGAAAACTTTAGTTACAAGTTACTTTGCAGATTAAATTATTATATTATAAAACATACATTAACCACTTTCGCCCCAATTGTATACATAGGCTATTTGAAAATAGCAGATCTACAAGCTCACAACGCGTCGTGAGCTTGTAGATCTGCTATTTTGAAACATTTTAGTACTTTTACTTTTGGTCATGAGTATATTTTGATGCCAATACTTTTGTACTTAAGTAACATTTTGAACACAGGCTTTTTACTTGTAACAGAGTATTTTTATAGTAGTGGTATTGCTACTTTTACCAAGTAAAATATGTGAGTACTTTTCCAAGCACACTGTAATGAAGTTAAATAAATAAGGGTTGCTGGTTAGAATCCAGAGTTAACACAATGTTGAAAGCTGTCCTGTCGTCACCATTTTCCAGCTGTCA
>NC_137626.1:721195-726195 GCF_963280865.1 Gymnoscopelus braueri
GAGCAGGTGTTCTGAGTCTCTGATTAGACAGGTTGATATGAGCAGGTGTTCTGAGTCTTTGATTAGACAGGTTGATATGAGCAGGTGTTCTGAGTCTCTGATTAGACAGGTTGATATGAGCAGGTGTTCTGAGTCTTTGATTAGACAGGTTGATATGAGCAGGTGCTCTGAGTCTCTGATTAGACAGGTTGATATGAGCAGGTGTTCTGAGTCTCTGATTAGACAGGTTGATATGAGCAGGTGTTCTGAGTCTTTGATCAGACAGGTTGATATGAGCAGGTGTTCTGAGTCTTTGATTAGACAGGTTGATATGAGCAGGTGTTCTGAGTCTTTGATTAGACAGGTTGATATGAGCAGGTGTTCTGAGTCTTTGATCAGACAGGTTGATATGAGCAGGTGTTCTGAGTCTTTGATCAGACAGGTTGATATGAGCAGGTGTTCTGAGTCTTTGATCAGACAGGTTGATATGAGCAGGTGTTCTGAGTCTTTGATCAGACAGGTTGATATGAGCAGGTGTTCTGAGTCTTTGATCAGACAGGTTGATATGAGCAGGTGTTCTGAGTCTTTGATTAGACACGTTGATATGAGCAGGTGTTCTGAGTCTTTGATTAGACACGTTGATATGAGCAGGTGTTCTGAGTCTTTGATCAGACAGGTTGATATGAGCAGGTGTTCTGAGTCTTTGATCAGACAGGTTGATATGAGCAGGTGTTCTGAGTCTTTGATCAGACAGGTTGATATGAGCAGGTGTTCTGAGTCTTTGATTAGACACGTTGATATGAGCAGGTGTTCTGAGTCTTTGATTAGACAGGTTGATATGAGCAGGTGTTCTGAGTCTCTGATTAGACACGTTGATATGAGCAGGTGTTCTGAGTCTCTGATTAGACACGTTGATATGAGCAGGTGTTCTGAGTCTCTGATTAGACACGTTGATATGAGCAGGTGTTCTGAGTCTTTGATTAGACAGGTTGATATGAGCAGGTGTTCTGAGTCTCTGATTAGACACGTTGATATGAGCAGGTGTTCTGAGTCTCTGATTAGACACGTTGATATGAGCAGGTGTTCTGAGTCTTTGATTAGACAGGTTGATATGAGCAGGTGTTCTGAGTCTCTGATCAGACAGGTTGATATGAGCAGGTGTTCTGAGTCTTTGATTAGACACGTTGATATGAGCAGGTGTTCTGAGTCTTTGATTAGACAGGTTGATATGAGCAGGTGTTCTGAGTCTCTGATTAGACAGGTTGATATGAGTGATATCTCACTCTGTTTTATAATGTTTTTGGATCTCAATGTAGATCTAGAAGCTGCAAGACTCCCGGCGGGCGGGACTAGATCGCATTTAACTTTTTTTTGGTTGCGGGAGCTGATCGGCGGACAAAAAATAACTGCGGGCGGTCAGAAATGAAATCACAGCGGGAGCGAGCGGGAATGGTCAGAAATCCAACGGGAGCGGGATTAAGAAAACACTCCCGGTCACGGTGGGCTCTCCGTGGTCTCTCATCTGGTCTGACGGTACACAGAACATAATAAACCTGGTCAAACATGAACCACGGGGTTCGTTTTAATGTCGTTCTTTAGTCATAGTTTTCGTACTAAATTGCGTTGAATTTTACTCTTTTACTTTTGTCAACTAACATGTATTTTTGCCGGTGCCGTGATGGCGTCATAACACCGGATTCATACTGAGCTGTATGCCGAAAATAGCCGATCTACAAGCTCTGCTATTTTCGGAGCGCTACACCTGCACGCATCAAAGCATAAAATGACTTTTATAGTTCTACTGGATCTGTTCTCCACTAGTGAGTGGTTAAGATTAGCTTTAAAAGGATAGTGCATCCAAAAGATGAATTACACACCCCATGAAGCCTTGAATTCATGGCAATGTTTTAGTTTTTGTCTCATTCCTGAGACAATAACTTGATGACCGGCAGAAAGATGCTAATGTCTCGGTAGGAGACTTTGGGTGCGTTCGTAAATACAGCACTGAGCGCACTGGCCAATACAAACTAATAGGCGAGTGCGCTCCGGTGCGCAATTTCCGAACGCACCCACAAAGTAGACTCTTTGAGTCTCCTACCGGAGAGACCGCCGGTCACCAAATTATTGTCTCAGGAATGAGACAAAAACTAAAAAACTTTCTCACCAGGCACTACGTTTTATATCGGCCTTTCATCAGCCTTTTATCATTCACGTTTTCACCTATAACTGGACGTGAAACTCTGCACACACAATCCCTATAGAGCCAAGGTAGAACCTATGCTCATCTTTCTGTTATAGCGCCACCAGGAGGCCAATTGTTGCAAAACCCTTTTTTTAATATTACTCCTACAGATTCAATTCAATTCAATTTTATTTATATGTCAAATCACAACAAGTTGTCTCAAGACACTTTACATGTAGAGAAGAGACCCGACAGTCCCACCCTGAGGACAAGATGTTGTCCAAACATCACAGTATCTCTATAGTCATGTGTTCTGTCCACACAGTATCTCTATAGTCATGTGTTCTGTCCCATTCTTCATATTCCATCCTGATTTAAAGTTTGCAGGAGTTTTGAACCTGTTTTGAACAAAAAGCTGTGACATTCTGCACACACATTCCCATTGTCCTGTTATAGCATCATAACAGGACAGTTTTTGCGAAACACATTTTGTTTTATATATGATATATATAGGCCTATGTATATATTACTCCCACAGATTCTGTCCAAACAATCCACACACAAATCGGTACACAGGATCTCTATAGTCATGTGATCAAGATGGATCTGTCCAATCGTTCATATTCCATCAACATTACTGACCCACATTATCCTACCTGACCTGGTGGAGACCTGTTCCCCTGAGGAACACTGTTTATAGATATTTAACAATCACTTTCTGCACCTTTTATTGATCGTATTATAAAACAACACACACACACACGCACGCGCGTGCGCACACGCGCACACGCACGCACGCACACACGCACACACGCACACACACACACACACACAGTGACAAACATTTAAAACATGTTTGAAAAGGAATTAAAGTACATTGTGAAACGGACCATTCATAATGAGTACTTTTACTTTGTAACTTAAGTATACTGTTGGTGCCAAATACTTGTTTTTACTGTGTGTGTGTGTGTGTGTGTGTGTGTGTGTGTGTGTGTGTGTGTGTGTGTGTGTGTGTGTGTGTGTGTGTGTGTGTGTGTGTGTGTGTGTGTGTGTGGAAAGGTGACATGTTGGAACGCGTTGGAGAGTAAAGAGTTCTATGTAAACATTGAACACATTGAGTATCAGGAGGGAGAGAGAGAGAGAGAGACCCCGCCTCCAGCATGATGTGAGTATAAAAGCTGTAGTGTGTGGCTGAACTCTATTCTCTGCTGAGAAGTTGTTCTGGATTCTCTCTCTCTCTCTCTCACACACACACACACTCTCTGCTGCACACCTTTAACACACTCACACACACGCAGCCACACACGCAGCCGCGCACGGACGCGCACGCACACACACACACACACACACACACACACACACACACACACACACACACACACACACACACACACACACACACACACACCGCACTCAGAGTGAGTGAGTAATTGAGTGTGAGTCAATTAGAGTGTGTAGTTGTAGTGTAACCATCATGTGTGTTTTCCACCTGGCTGTGATGCTGTTGATGTTGACCTGCTCTGATGGACAGACACACACTGGTAAGATATACAACTATAACTATAACTATATATAACTATAACTATATATAACTATAACTATGATACTAATCTATTATGAATAACATGTATACTAACATATACCTGCTGTAATGGACAGACACACACTGGTAAGATATATAACTATAACTATGATACTAATCTATTATTAATAATATATTATTTCTACCAGTGGTGTAAAGTAACTAAGTACATTTACTCAAGTACTGTACTTAAGTTTCCATTACTTTTACTTCTACTCCACTACATCTCAGAGGCAAATATTGTACTTTTACTCCATCACTATTATTTGAAAACTTTAGTTACTAGTTACTTTGTAGATTTGTATCTGCTATTTTCAAAAGATTTTTATACATAAAAAAAAAACTTGTGAAATGGGACATTCACAAGTTATATATATATATAACCTGCTGTGATGCACAGAGACGCACCTGGCATCCTAGTTACTGTGTGTGTGTGTGTGTGTGTGTGTGTGTGTGTGTGTGTGTGTGTGTGTGTGTGTGTGTGTGTGTGTGTGTGTGATCATGGATGTATTGAGTGTTCAGCTCATGTTTTGGCTCCACTTAGGCCACACCCACTTATAAAACATAATGTTTACAAACAGAAAGTACTTTTAACCTCCTCTCTCTCTCTCTGTGTGTGTGTGTGTGTGTGTGTGTGTGTGTGTGTGTGTGTGTGTGTGTGTGTGTGTGTGTGTGTGTGTGTGTGTGTGTGTGTGTGTGTGTGTGTGTGTGTGTGAAGACAGAGCCACACAGCACTGACACTGTTAGCGACAACTTATAATAATAGAGAAAACTAGAAAAAGTGCTCCTCGGAGCCAGGTCAGGTAGGTTATTGTGGCCTCCTGGTGGCGCTATAATAGGCCAATGTGAAAAGGGTGCCATTTATTCTTAGGTCGTTCACGGCAATCAGACACTGCATTCATGATTTGAGGCATTTTGTTCCAAAAATGTGTTTTGCTAAATTAGACCTGGTGGCGCTAACAGGCCAATGTGAAAAAGGGTGGCATTTCTTCCTTGGCCTAGTGGGAATGTGTTTGTGAAATTTCACGGAAATCGCAAGCTGCGTTCAGGATTTGAGGCATTTTGTTCAAAACGGACCAATCCTTCCAAATTTTGGAAGAGAATCTTAGCCAATGAAGATGGAATATGGGAAATCGGACAGATCCGTGTTGATCACATGACTATAGAGATACTGTGTACATTACATTACATTACAGTCATTTAGCAGACGCTTTTATCCAAAGCGACAATAAGTGCATTCAACATAGGTAGGGAACG
>NC_137626.1:731195-743695 GCF_963280865.1 Gymnoscopelus braueri
ACTCCACACAGAAAGGCCCTTTCACCAACCCCACCTAGGGTATGGGCACTGATGACGCAGAGGAGAGGACACAGCCCCAGCGCCCACAGCGTCCCCGGCGGGAATCGAACCCAGTACCTTCTAGCTGTGAGGCGACAGCGCTAACGACAGCGCCACCGTGCCCCCACGGCACGGGCCAGTATTAACCCCACGTATGCGCAGTTTGATCGTCCCATAGCTTGTGCCGCTGTAACCATGGCGACGACAGACAGATCCCAATCATCCCATAGCCAGAACGCTGAATTTCCTCTGTTTACTGTGAGTGTCAGTGCTGATTTTGACAGCAAATTTAGATTTAATTTTAGTCATATTTTAGTCATCTGAAATGTTTTTGTTTTAGTCTAGTTTTAGTCGACTAAATATCATAAGATTTTAGTCGACTAAATCTACAGTTGATTTAATCGACTAAAATGTATGTTGGTGGTGCCTTGATGTGTTGTGATGGATGATTTTACACTTGGTTGCATGCTGAAAATAGCAGATCTACAAGGCTGTGACACGTTGTGAGCTTGTAGATTGGCTATTTTCAGAGCGCAACACCGGAGCCTGACTTGTCTTTTAGTTCTACTGGATCTCTTCTCCACTAGACCCTCACTAACAGTTTAGTCTTTTAGTTTTTATTAGTTGACAAAATGGTCAATATATTTAGTCTTAGTTTTAGTCGTCATAGCTTAGTTTATGTCTAGTTTTCATCTAGTTTTCGTCAGTGAAAAAAAGGTAGTCGACCAACATTTTTCGTCATAGTTTTCGTCGACGAAATCAACACTGGTGAGTGTGTTGGACTGACCCGACCTTCTTCTATCCTGACTGTAAGCAGAAGAAGAGCAGGGATGGTCTCAGCAGGTTATACATCTGATCGTTAAATGATGTAATTACCTCGTTAAGTACAACGAGCTGATTGTCTAATTACTACCTTGTTAAGTTACAACGAGGTGTGTTTGTGTTGGAATTAGAGAGAGAGAGAGAGAGAGAGAGAGAGAGAGAGAGAGAGAGAGAGAGAGAGAGAGAGAGAGAGAGAGAGAGAGAGAGAGAGAGAGAGAGAGAGAGAGAGAGAGAGAGAGAGAGAGAGAGAGAGAGAGAGAGAGATGCACATGCTTGCTTGCACACACTCACAGACACACACACACACAGTGAGAGATGGCGGAACAGCTGTCTCTGGGTTTACAATAACATCTGGAACTTTAACAAGGTGTGTGTGTGTGCGCGCGCGTATGTGTTGTTTTCATATGTCACATGATATCCCAGGTTGCTGTTTTTGCCATGTGACATACTGTGTGTGTGTGTGTGTGTGTGCTGCTATACCATGCATGTGAGAGCCAGATGTTCAGTACAGTAGAAATGTAGAAACAGACGTTAGAATCATTTCAATGGTTGTTTCATGGTTACAGGAACATGTAACTCTGTGTGTGTGTGTGTGTGTGTGTGTGTGTGTGTGTGTGTGTGTGTGTGTGTGTGTGTGTGTGTGTGTGTGTGTGTGTGTGTGTGTGTGTGTGTGTGTGTGTGTGTGTGTTTATATATATATACACACAGTGTGTTACGAGGAAAACTTGACAGAATATCATGACTCTGAGGAAGGTCGAAAGACCTTAATAATAAAAGGCTTAAAATGTCCGTGTTGCTCCTCTTCTGCGTGTGTGGACAGAATATCCATTTCCATTATAGATTGAACAGATCATACTTCACCCTTAACCACTTGAACCCCAGCATCGTTATTCTAGGGGAGAACATTCGCCCAAAAGATCGGCAAGATCTAGAAGCTCACAACGTGTCACAACGTAGATCGGCTATTTTGGGGCGAAGAGATGTAGATAGTGGTGTAGCCGGGCACGGTGGTGCAGTCGGTAGCGCTGTCGCCTCACAGCTAGAAGGTCCTGGGTTCGATTTCCACCGGGGACGCTGTGGCGCTGGGTGCGTGTTCTCTCCTCCGCGGCATCAGCTTTCTGTGTGGAGTTTGCATGTTCTCCCCGTGTCTCCTAGGGTAGTTAATACCCTCACAAAAACATGTAGTAATCCTGGTCTCTATACTGCCTCCCCCTGGTCAGCCGGGGCGCCTGATGGAGGGGAAGGGAACTGGTTGGAATAACGTGTTCCTTCCACGCGCTACGTCCAACCAGGGAAACTCTCCCCTGTCAGGTGACAAGAAGGTCAGTTGGCTCTCATGCATTGAAGGAGGCATGAGCTCGGCCCCTAGGCTGGCGGGGGGAGTGTAGCGCCCAGGATCACTTAGAAAATTGACACCGGGTGAAAAAAGGGTTACAAAATCGTGGAATAAACAAAATAGAAAAATACAAAAAAGAGATAGTGGTGTAACAGGGTAACACATATTGGTGTAACAGGGTAACAGATATTAGTGTAACAGTCACACTAAGCTGAGTTGTAATGTTTTGGTATCCTGGCGAAAGACAAGCCTCCTTTAAAGAAAGGCACGCCCCCTTTATCATGTTAGATCTGTGAGAAGAAAATACTACTGTCTGTCATCACACACACACACACACACACACGCACACGCACACCGACCGAGCCAAGATACACAAGTCAAGCATTGATAGATGATACCACCTATATATCAATGCTTGACTCAGAGTGTGTGTGTGTGTGTGTGTGTGTGTGTGTGTGTGTGTGTGTGTGTGTGTGTGTGTGTGTGTGTGTGTGTGTGTGTGTGTGTGTGTGTGTGTGTGTGTGTGTGTGTGTGTGTGTGTGTGTGTGTGTGTGTGTGAGAGAGAGAGAGAGAATTAAGGAGGGAAGACCTCATAAAAAAGTGTTTTATTCGACAGCCTCCGGGCAGCATTACAGAACAAACACACACACACACACTGACATATCCTGTATGTATAAACATGTACGGCCATGCTGACATAAGAAATGAGATTATAACTGTAACCTTATACTACCTTAGATGCAGGGACAGGAAGTAACTAATTACATCTACTCTATACTTAAGTAATAGACTGTGGTTGTACCGGTCAGCTCCCAGTACAACAGTAACACACTGTGGTTGTACCGGTCATCTCCCAGTACAACAGTAACACACTGTGGTTGTACCGGTCAGCTCCCAGTACAACAGTAACACACTGTGGTTGTACCGGTCATCTCCCAGTACAACAGTAACACACTGTGGTTGTACCGGTCATCTCCCAGTACAACAGTAACACACTGTGGTTGTACCGGTCATCTCCCAGTACAACAGTAACACACTGTGGTTGTACCAGTCAGCTCCCAGTACAACAGTAACAAGACAGTAGTTTTTTTTCTTTGCTAAAACAAAGACATATTTTTGTTTTAGCAAAGAAAAAAGTCACACACCTTTATGATCCATTTGGTTCCATGTGTACACTCTCAGAGTTACAGACCTGTAAGGGTCCATTTGGTTCCATGTGTACACTCTCAGAGTTACAGACCTGTAAGGGTCCATTTGGTTCCATGTGTACACTCTCAGAGTTACAGACCTGTAAGGGTCCATTTGGTTCCATGTCTCTCAGAGTTAACATTGAGGATTGCTTTAGGGTGCAGAGACTGTTTTGTTCTCCATTTACTGAAGTACTCTACTCTATTACATTACATGTACTCTATTACATTACATGTACTCTATTACATTACTCTGTTACATGTACTCTATTACATTACATGTACTCTATTACATTACATGTACTCTATTACATTACCTGTACTCTATTACATTACATGTACTCTATTACATTACATGTTTTGACATTGGATACTTTGTTTTACTCCACTTCAATGAATTGAAAACTTTTGTTTAGGTTGTTTTGCAGTTTTGGATTATTATTACAAAACATTACAGATTAACCACTTAAAGGGATAGTTCACCCAAAACATTACTAACTCACCTCATGGAGACTTGAATTCATGGAGAAATAATAATATAATCTGATGACCTGAGGAGTCTCCGCTGGTCTTCAGATTATTGTCTCAGGAATGAGACAAAATGAATTCAAGTCTCCATGGGGTGTGGAATTGATAGAAAAGAAGACATTTGGGGGTGAACTACCCCTTTAACCTCTATTTTACGCTTAAAATGATATTTCACTTTCAAATAAAATAAAATAAATGAAAATAAGTAACAGAAAAAACACAGCCAGTTCACGCATTAGAACCCCTTAAAAATAATAATATTTGAACTGGGGACCCCCATTTTGTTTGACTCTGTTCCACAGATAAATATTGTGAAAATAGCAGATCTACAAGCTCACAATGCCTCACTTTGCGAGGCGTTGTGAGCTCTGTTGTGGTCCCGACCCACAGGTTGAGAACCACTGCATTAGAAGGACGATATCAGTCACTAGAAGCAGAGAAGTGTGTTTTAATGAGTGTAACATTCATTAGAAGGACAATATCAGTCACTAGAAGCAGAGAAATGTGTTTTAATGAGTCTAACATTCATTAGAAGGACGATATCAGTCACTAGAAGCAGAGACGTGTGTTTTAATGAGTCTAACATTCATTAGAAGGACGATATCAGTCACTAGAAGCAGAGACGTGTGTTTTAATGAGTCTAACATTCATTAGAAGGACAATATCAGTCACTAGAAGCAGAGACGTGTGTTTTAATGAGTCTAACGTTCATTAGAAGACAATATCAGTCACCAGAAGCAGAGATGTGTGTTTTAATGAGTCTAACGTTCATTAGAAGGACAATATCAGTCACTAGAAGCAGAGATGTGTGTTTTAATGAGTCTAACATTCATTAGAAGGACAATATCAGTCACTAGAAGCAGAGACGTGTGTTTTAATGAGTCTAACGTTCATTAGAAGACAATATCAGTCACCAGAAGCAGAGATGTGTGTTTTAATGAGTCTAACATTCATTAGAAGGACAATATCAGTCACTAGAAGCAGAGACGTGTGTTTTAATGAGTCTAACGTTCATTAGAAGGACAATATCAGTCACTAGAAGCAGAGACGTGTGTTTTAATGAGTCTAACGTTCATTAGAAGGACAATATCAGTCACCAGAAGCAGAGACGTGTGTTTTAATGAGTCTAACATTCATTAGAAGGACAATATCAGTCACTAGAAGCAGAGACGTGTGTTTTAATGAGTCTAACGTTCATTAGAAGGACAATATCAGTCACTAGAAGCAGAGACGTGTGTTTTAATGAGTCTAACATTCATTAGAAGGACGATATCAGTCACCAGAAGCAGAGACGTGTGTTTTAATGAGTCTAACATTCATTAGAAGGACGATATCAGTCACTAGAAGCAGAGACGTGTGTTTTAATGAGTCTAACATTCATTAGAAGGACGATATCAGTCACTAGAAGCAGAGACGTGTGTTTTAATGAGTCTAACATTCATTAGAAGGACGATATCAGTCACTAGAAGCAGAGACGTGTGTTTTAATGAGTCTAACATTCATTAGAAGGACAATATCAGTCACTAGAAGCAGAGACGTGTGTTTTAATGAGTCTAACATTCATTAGAAGGACAATATCAGTCACTAGAAGCAGAGACATGTGTTTTAATGAGTCTAACATTCATTAGAAGGACAATATCAGTCACTAGAAGCAGAGACGTGTGTTTTAATGAGTCTAACATTCATTAGAAGACGATATCAGTCACTAGAAGCAGAGACGTGTGTTTTAATGAGTCTAACATGGTTAGAATAGAGTTTGTATAGGAAGGGGGCATCTCTGATATAATGAATATCAAATATCTAAATACTGAATCAAACAACTTAAAAACTGTAAATATAAAAGCCCGAGTAGACGTTAAAATGAGCCCAAACATGTTGGAAAGTGAAATATCCCTTTAATTCTAAAATATCCAGGCCCGGATTGGACGGTCTGGCACTTCTGGCAGATGCCAGAACGGCCGGGCAGTCTGGGGCCGCGGCCAAGCCAAGCAAAAAGTATATTTTTTAAAATTGTAAAAAAGAAAAAAAGAAAAAACACCCAGCCCTGCACCGGGCCACCGGCCACCGGCCCTTTAAGAGAAATTGGCCGGCCCGGTCCATTCACTACATTGTCATAGGGGGGTTGAAGTGATAGTGACACTTTGGTGGAGGGGGACGTAGAGACTTTGTTCCCCCCGGCCCCCGCTCAAGTGGTTTGCTCCGTACGTTTGATGTAAACCACTTAAAAAAAAGCTGGGCGGGAATACGTCAATAGAATGTAAGCAGGTGGATTCTACTGTCAGGAGAGAATGGAGAGAAAACAAAACAAAAAAGTAAAGGCTGATGTGGAGAAAGTACGAGCTAAAAAACGAAAATGTCCCGAGGCTGATGAGGGGAAATGTTTAAAAATAACAAAGACGTTTGCCCAGCAGCAGTCTGCTGAAAATAGTGTTAATGTCGGTCCATAGTGCTGCTGTCAGTGCTAGCAGTCAGTGCTCGCACATGTGAGCGAAGCTTTTCCACTTTAAAATGAATGAAAAACCGTCTGAGGAGCACAGCATCACAGGAACACCTCGAGAGTCGAGGCCTTTATGCTGATGGCTATTGAAAGAGAGACTCTTGTGTCTAAGTCTTTGGACAAGGACTGCATCATCGACCGAAAGCGCACTGATGCGACAGCTGCTCATTCAATAAGGTAGAACATAGCCTACAGTACGTGTTTATTAATCTATTCTATTCTATTGTGCGTTGGTCAATGAATTGGGCAGCTGCTGCTGTGCGTCTTTACGCAGTGCAATGTTGGTGTGTGTGTTACAGTTCTTGTGTTTTTGGCCGCCGTGCCCTTCTCTTTGTCTCAGGGTGAATTTGGTTGTAACAGACTAAAGAGTTGAACTATTTGGTGTGGCCTTATTTGATGATGCTGCAGCTTGATGTGAGACATGGTGCCTGCAGCAGCAGCCAGTGTTGTCAGGTCGGCTTATTATAAGTTCTCCCCAAGATTTTATTTGAAAATATAATAGCTCACAACGAGTCGCATCGTGATTCGTGACGCGTTGGGAGCTTGTAGATCTGCTATTTTCTATATATGGCCTAAAATAAAATATAAAGTAGAACAAATAAAGTAAAATCAGGCAAAAATAAGAATTAAATAACATAACCCTAACCTAACCCTAATCCTAACCCTAAAACCGAAATAAAGTCACCAGAAACCGAAAAGAAACTAACAATTAACCGCAAGTAACCTTCGCGCGCGTGCGGGGTTTTGACCCCGCTATGGGCCGGTGAAGATCACAAATGCCGATTTTCTGTGCCAGTCCGTGCCTGAAAATAGCCGATCTACAAGACTTCACACGCTGCAACGTGTCGTCAGCTTTTGCAAAGAGTTAAAAAAAAAGAAAAAAGTATTGCAACTAAAAAATAGAAATACTTATTTTTAGAGTACTTCTTAGAGCGCCCGCCCCTCCCCCCTCCCCCTCACATCCCGATCCCACCAAGAAGATCCTGCCAAGAAAAAACAACATGCGTTTAGAAGCTTTGTGACGCTGCCAAGACACACACACACACACACACACACACACACACACACACACACACACACACAGTGACATTTGGAGGTGTTGGCAGACGGTAGCAGAAACATGTGGAAACATCTTGTTAGAGAGTTCAGAACACTGGAGCCATTCATGCTTTCATCCATCCATCCATCCATCCATCCATCCATCCATCCATCCATACATCCAAAAAAACACACCTTGTGTGGGCATTGGTATTCAGGCAGTACTACTCTATGTGATGTGTGGACGCTGGTATTCAGGCAGTACTACTCTATCTGATGTGTGGACGCTGGTATTCAGGCGGCACTACTCTATCTGATGTGTGGACGCTGGTATTCAGGCGGCACTACTCTATCTGATGTGTGGACGCTGGTATTCAGGCGGCACTACTCTATTTGATGTGTGGACGCTGGTATTCAGGCGGTACTACTCTATCTGATGTGTGGACGCTGGTATTCAGGCGGCACTACTCTATCTGATGTGTGGACGCTGGTATTCAGGCGGCACTACTCTATTTGATGTGTGGACGCTGGTATTCAGGCGGCACTACTCTATCTGATGTGTGGACGCTGGTATTCAGGTCTGTCTGTCTGTCTGTCTGTCTGTCTGTCTGTCTGTCTGTCTGTAGACATCTATGTGATGCCAGAGTGTGACACCTAGCATCATTCGTAGCATTCTTGTGTAAACTCCATCCATCATACAGCCTGTGCCTACCTAACTCTGTGTGTGTGTGTGTGTGTGTGTGTGTGTGTGTGTGTGTGTGTGTGTGTCTCAGGGGGTAGGCGGGGCCTACGTGTGCGTATCCAGGCCACAGCAGACAGCATCGTGCTGCAGTTCGTGCGGCCCACAGCGGACATGAGGCTTCAGGGATACATCCTGGGATACGGAGGAGGAGGAGGAGGAGACACGTTCACCAAGCAGTTCATCCTCCTGCCTGAGAACGGAGAGACCTACCAGACCGAAGTTGGTAAGACGCACAAAAGGACACGAACACACACACACACACACACACACACACACACACACACACACACACACACACACACGAACACACACACACACACACACACACACACACACACACACACACACACACACACACACACACACACACACACACACACACATTTGAAATATTTATTTATGTCCACATAAACAGAAGTACAAGAATGCTTTGTATAAAGGACATAAACACTGCCAGTGCAGTCAGATAAAGGGAAAACAGCCAGTTACAAAGTGCATATAAGGCAGAACATTGTTACATACAATAATTTTGACATACTTGTCAAACACAGCAGAAATAATCATGGGTAAAGGAAACAACGCCTCCTCCAAATCGAGCAGACTTCCTATAACAGCTGATATTGAGCAGTACCTTGCTAATTGTTTGGCCCTCCTTTTGGAGAGGCCGGCCATTTGAAGGCCCCTCACAACCAACTTGTGCCCTATTGGCTACAAAAGATAAAAATCAAAAGTTTACATCTGTAGCCTAGCTGAGAGATGGTCTGCTCTAGCTGATGATATTTAGCACTTTGGCTGTAATCAAAAGTACAGCCGACCTCAAGAATGAACACCTCCCTAAGGTTTTCATTAACAGCAATGACATCAGGGGTGTTAGCTGAAATGTTAGAGAACACAGAATCATCGTTACACAGGCTAAACATGCTCGGCTTCACAGTATGCTTATACAGCATGATGGAGGTCCTGAAAATAGAAGAGATATTTTTTGATATCAAATCCACTATTCTGTCATGCCTACTTATGTAGAGTCCCCTGTATACATGGCACCCGTTTAGGATGTGGGACATGGTTTCAGCTATTTGTTTATGACCATGATGTATACAGTGAGGAGCATGGTTGCCTTGAAACCAGATGGAGAGGTTAAGTTTAGATGGTAAAACCTGCAACCCGGATTTCAGACTAAAGACAACAATGCACTCATCTAAGGCAACATTTTTGAACACAGAGTGAGAGACGGAATGGTCCGCAGCAGGGAGACATAATGGGAAGACTCCCTTGCTGTCTCAGTCCAATGTTGCCGCTGCCTTTGCTGTTGTGCCCATAAGAGGCGACCTCGGGCATTAGTCAGTGGGAGTTGGTGTTCTGTTCCACACACAGTCATAGATGCTCTGACAGAGATACTGGGGTCAGATATAAAGTCCTCTGAGACAGCCATCGCCTCAGAGTTAGACCCTACCCACTTCAAGGTAACATCAGCCCAGCCGCACAGATCGTTTAAGTCCGGCCAGTCTGACCACACACCGAAGCCGGGCGAGCGACTGTCTAGCTTTCCACTAAGTTTCCTCCTGAAGCCTAGGAAGCTAGGATCCGAGCCACATGCCAGGGGGACCTTACGTCGTTTTAGGTCCAGGAATAGAGATGAACGTGCAAGCTCTCACATACTGGTCATCATTGTTTAGCATATTTAACAAATGGGAGAGCCTCGTAGCAATATATGTTCATTCAAAATTGGGAACACCCAAACCACCCTAATGTTTACTGTGAAATATAATGTCACGTGTTGTGTGTGTGTTAAGACCAGTCCATTGTCTCACTAAGTGTATTGTTTTGTCAGTCAAATCACGTAGTGATTTTAGTGGAACATGTACATTGGAGATGTTGTACCTTGGCCAATGCTATTATTCTGACTGCTTCCAGTTTCATGATAAGTGGTAGGGGCGATATGCCCAAATATGTGTAAGTCTCGTGACGTGAACATACTTTAAGAGGTTTATTGCAAATTGTGAAATCAGTTAGTGTATCTGTTTTAGAGTGGTAACAGCGGTTTCCCCCGCTCCGCCTTTCATATAGTACTGCACATTTGGATTCTTTTACATCTAATCCTGACCATTCCAAAAAGGAGTGGGTTCTGGAGAGCATGTTCTTTATTATAAGCCCATGATGAGAGGCTACCTGGACATCGTCTGCACATCCCTGAACAGGGTTAAGGGAAATGATATTGGCGGGGCACACATACAGAGCCATTTTAACCACTGATTAAGTGCTAACATAAAATTAACAGCACTCCATGGACAGCCAGTCTTAACACCTACTTGGAGAGAGATGGAGTCTGTGAGCTGTTTGCCACAGATAACCTGTATGAATGAACCAGTGTACACATCTTTAACACAGATAACCTGTATGAATGAACGAGTGTACACATCTTTAACACAGATAACCGGTATGAATGAACCAGTGTACACATCTTTAACAATGTCAACATAAACTTGCGATAGATTGAATTCCTCATGAGCTGTTATCATGACATTATGTGCTAAAGTGCCAAATGCATCACGGTAGTCCAGAAAAACTGCAAAGTATTCACTAGACCCATGCTTAAAATTGTTAATTCCTGTTTTGAGACAAAACATATGTTCATTCATGCCTTGCCGATTGATGTAGGCCTTTTGCTTGGGAGACGAGATGTTTTCATCCACGAGCCACAGGAGGATTCGGACAAGAAAGCACTTCATAAACACCTTAATAAACACCTTACACACACACAAACACGCGCACGCACGCGCGTGCGCACGCACGCACGCACGCACGCACGCACGCACGCACGCACGCTCGCACACATTCATTAGAAGGACAATATCAGTCACTAGAAGCAGAGACGTGTGTTTTAATGAGTCTAACATTCATTAGAAGGACAATATCAGTCACTAAAAGCAGAGACGTGTGTTTTAATGAGTCTAACATTCATTAGAAGGACAATATCAGTCACTAGAAGCAGAGACGTGTGTTTTAATGAGTCTAACGTTCATTAGAAGGACAATATCAGTCACTAGAAGCAGAGACGTGTGTTTTAATGAATCTAACATTCATTAGAAGGACAACTTCAGTCACTAGAAGCAGAGACGTGTGTTTTAATGAGTCTAACATTCATTAGAAGAACAATATCAGTCACTAGAAGCAGAGACGTGTGTTTTAATGAGTCTAACATTCATTAGAAGGACAATATCAGTCACCAGAAGCAGAGACGTGTGTTTTAATGAGTCTAACATTCATTAGAAGGACAATATCAGTCACCAGAAGCAGAGACGTGTGTTTTAATGAATCTAACATTCATTAGAAGAACAATATCAGTCACTAGAAGCAGAGACGTGTGTTTTAATGAGTCTAACATTCATTAGAAGGACAATATCAGTCACTAGAAGCAGAGACGTGTGTTTTAATGAGTCTAACATTCATTAGAAGGACAATATCAGTCACTAGAAGCAGAGACGTGTGTTTTAATGAATCTAACATTCATTAGAAGAACAATATCAGTCACTAGAAGCAGAGACGTGTGTTTTAATGAGTCTAACATTCATTAGAAGGACAATATCAGTCACTAGAAGCAGAGACGTGTGTTTTAATGAATCTAACATTCATTAGAAGAACAATATCAGTCACTAGAAGCAGAGACGTGTGTTTTAATGAGTCTAACATTCATTAGAAGGACAATATCAGTCACTAGAAGCAGAGACGTGTGTTTTAATGAGTCTAACATTCATTAGAAGGACAATATCAGTCACTAGAAGCAGGGACGTGTGTTTTAATGAGTCTAACATTCATTAGAAGGACAATATCAGTCACTAGAAGCAGGGACGTGTGTTTTAATGAGTCTAACATTCATTAGAAGGACAATATCAGTCACTAGAAGCAGAGACGTGTGTTTTAATGAGTCTAACATTCATTAGAAGGACAATATCAGTCACTAGAAGCAGAGACGTGTGTTTTAACGAGTCTAACATTCATTAGAAGGACAATTTCAGTCACTAGAAGCAGAGACGTGTGTTTTAATGAGTCTAACATTCATTAGAAGGACAATTTCAGTCACTAGAAGCAGAGACGTGTGTTTTAATGAATCTAACATTCATTAGAAGGACAATTTCAGTCACTAGAAGCAGAGACGTGTGTTTTAATGAGTCTAACATTCATTAGAAGAACAATATCAGTCACTAGAAGCAGAGACGTGTGTTTTAATGAGTCTAACATTCATTAGAAGACAATATCAGTCACTAGAAGCAGAGACGTGTGTTTTAATGAGTCTAACATTCATTAGAAGGA
>NC_137626.1:746195-756278 GCF_963280865.1 Gymnoscopelus braueri
GTGTGTGTGTGTGTGTGTGTGTGTGTGTGTGTGTGTGTGTGTGTGTGTGTGTGTGTGTAGGTAAGGTGAACCTGGATGAACCTCTGCACCTGGTCATCGGCTCACTCAGCCCCGCCGCAGTGCTTCTGTCCTGGGGAGACCAGAGGCCTCCCCATGATGGAGACCAGCTGGAGCACTGTCTGGAGGACGGGTGAGTCTCCTCCCCCTCCTGGTGGAACAAACTGTGGAATAAACAATCAGAACTGCAGACTCACTCCTAGTTGACTCTTCAGACTCCACCCCCTAGCACTCACCTCTTCAGACTCCACCTCACCCCCTAGCACTCACCTCTTCAGACTCCACCCCCTAGCACTCACCTCTTCAGACTCCACCTCACCCCCTAGCACTCACCTCTTCAGTCTCCACCTCACCCCCTAGCACTCACCTCTTCAGACTCCACCCCCTAGCACTCACCTCTAATATGATCTGCTGCTTGCTTTAATATCACCTCAAATATGATAGAACAGCAGGAATACAATGGATGGCTGGATGGATGTATGGATGTATGGATGTATGGATGTATGGATGTATGGATGGATGTATGGATGAACGAATGACCAACGTCTCTAATGCGTCCTTCAGTTTCTACACCATCCGCTACAGAGAGAGGAACAGGAAGTGGAACTACCAAACATGTCCCACCAGTGACACGGTCATCGACAACCTGAAGCCCAACACTCCCTACGAGTTCACTGTCCGCTCCAACCAGGACGACCGCAAGGCGGGGCTGTGGAGCAAACCCCTCCTACATAACACCATCATGACAGGTAAACCAATCAAACCTGTCCTACATAACACCATCATGACATGTAAACCAATCAAACCTGTCCTACATAACACCATCATGACAGGTAAACCAATCAAACCTGTCCTACATAACACCATCATGACAGGTAAACCAATCAAAACCTGTCCTACATAACACCATCATGACAGGTAAACCAATCAAAACCCCTCCTACATAACACCATCATGACAGGTAAACCAATCAAACCTGTCCTACATAACACCATCATGACAGGTAAACCAATCAAACCTGTCCTACATAACACCATCATGACAGGTAAACCAATCAAACCTGTCCTACATAACACCATCATGACAGGTAAACCAATCAAACCTGTCCTACATAACACCATCATGACATATAAACCAATCAAACCTGTCCTACATAACACCATCATGACAGGTAAACCAATCAAAACCTGTCCTACATAACACCATCATGACAGGTAAACCAATCAAAACCCCTCCTACATAACACCATCATGACAGGTAAACCAATCAAACCTGTCCTACATAACGCCATCATGACAGGTAACCAATCAAAACCCGTCCTACATAACACCATCATGACAGGTAACCAATCAAACAAACCTGTCCTACATAACACCATCATGACAGGTAACCAATCAAAGCCGTCCTACATAACACCATCATGACAGGTAACCAATCAAACCTGTCCTACATAACACCATCATGACAGGTAACCAATCAAACCTGTCCTACATAACACCATCATGACAGGTAACCAATCAAAGCCGTCCTACATAACACCATCATGACAGGTAAAAACTAGCAACCGTCTGGAACCTCAGCTTCCAGTATAGCTCAGAACAGTGTTGAATTCATTGACCATCACGTTTTTCGCTTATGAAAACTAAATAAAAACTAAGCTATGATGACTAAAACTATGACTAAATATACTGCCAATTTCGTCAACAAATAAAAACTAGACTAAAATGTTTGGGAGGGACTAGTGGAGAAGAGATCCAGTGGAACTAAGACTAGTGGAGAAGAGATCCAGTAGAACTAAGACTAGTGGATCTTTTCGGAGAAGAGATCCAGTAGAACTAAGAATATCGGAGAAGAGATCCAGTAGAACTAAGACTAGTGGAGAAGAGATCCAGTAGAACTAAGACTAGTGGATCCAGTAGAACTAAGACTAGTGGAGAAGTGATCCAGTAGAACTAAGACCAGTGGAGAAGAGATCCAGTAGAACTAATACCAGTGGAGAAGAGATCCAGTAGAACTAAGACCAGTGGAGAAGAGATCCAGTAGAACTAAGACTAGTGGAGAAGAGATCCAGTAGAACTAATACTAGTGGAGAAGAGATCCACTAGAAGACTAGTGGAGAAGAGATCCAGTAGAACTAAGACTAGTGGAGAAGAGATCCAGTAGAACTAAGACCAGTGGAGAAGAGATCCAGTAGAACTAAGACTAGTGGAGAAGAGATCCAGTAGAACTAATACTAGTGGAGAAGAGATCCAGTAGAACTAAGACTAGAGGAGAAGAGATCCAGTAGAACTAAGACTAGTGGAGAAGAGATCCAGTAGAACTAAGACCAGTGGAGAAGAGATCCAGTAGAACTAAGACTAGTGGAGAAGAGATCCAGTAGAACTAAGACTAGTGGAGAAGAGATCCAGTAGAACTAATACTAGTGGAGAAGAGATCCAGTAGAACTAATACTAGTGGAGAAGAGATCCAGTAGAACTAAGACTAGTGGAGAAGAGATCCAGTAGAACTAAGACTAGTGGAGAAGAGATCCAGTAGAACTAAGACTAGTGGAGAAGAGATCCAGTAGAACTAATACTAGTGGAGAAGAGATCCAGTAGAACTAAGACTAGTGGAGAAGAGATCCAGTAGAACTAAGACTAGTGGAAAAGAGATCCAGTAGAACTAATACTAGTGGAGAAGAGATCCAGTAGAACTAATACTAGTGGAGAAGAGATCCGGTAGAACTAAGACTAGTGGAGAAGAGATCCAGTAGAACTAAGACTAGAGGAGAAGAGATCCAGTAGAACTTAGACTAGTGGAGAAGATAGTAGAACTAAGACTAGAGGAGAAGAGATCCAGTAGAACTAAGACCAGTGGAGAAGAGATCCAGTAGAACTAAGACTAGTGGAGAAGAGATCCAGTAGAACTAAGACTAGTGGAGAAGAGATCCAGTAGAACTAAGACTAGAGGAGAAGAGATCCAGAAGAACTAAGACTAGAGGAGAAGAGATCCAGTAGAACTAAGACTAGTGGAGAAGAGATCCAGTAGAACTAAGACTAGTGGAGAAGAGATCCAGTAGAACTAAGACTAGTGGAGAAGAGATCCAGTAGAACTAAGACTAGAGGAGAAGAGATCCAGTAGAACTAAGACTAGTGGAGAAGAGATCCAGTAGAACTAAGACTAGAGGAGAAGAGATCCAGTAGAACTAAGACTAGTGGAGAAGAGATCCAGTAGAACTAAGACTAGAGGAGAAGAGATCCAGTAGAACTAAGACTAGTGGAGAAGAGATCCAGTAGAACTAAGACTAGAGGAGAAGAGATCCAGTAGAACTAAGACTAGAGGAGAAGAGATCCAGTAGAGCTAATACTAGAGGAGAAGAGATCCAGTAGAACTAAGACTAGTGGAGAAGAGATCCAGTAGAACTAAGACTAGTGGAGAAGAGATCCAGTAGAACTAAGACTAGTGGAGAAGAGATCCAGTAGAACTAATACTAGTGGAGAAGAGATCCAGTAGAACTAAGACTAGTGGAGAAGAGATCCAGTAGAACTAAGACTAGTGGAAAAGAGATCCAGTAGAACTAATACTAGTGGAGAAGAGATCCAGTAGAACTAATACTAGTGGAGAAGAGATCCGGTAGAACTAAGACTAGTGGAGAAGAGATCCAGTAGAACTAAGACTAGAGGAGAAGAGATCCAGTAGAACTAATACTAGTGGAGAAGAGATCCAGTAGAACTAATACTAGTGGAGAAGAGATCCGGTAGAACTAAGACTAGTGGAGAAGAGATCCGGTAGAACTAAGACTAGAGGAGAAGAGATCCAGTAGAACTAATACTAGTGGAGAAGAGATCCGGTAAAACTAATACTAGTGGAGAAGAGATCCAGTAGAACCTAAGACTAGAGGAGAAGAGATCCAGTAGAACTAATACTAGTGGAGAAGAGATCCAGTAGAACTAATACTAGTGGAGAAGAGATCCGGTAGAACTAAGACTAGTGGAGAAGAGATCCAGTAGAACTAATACTAGTGGAGAAGAGATCCGGTAGAACTAAGACTAGTGGAGAAGAGATCCAGTAGAACTAATACTAGTGGAGAAGAGATCCGGTAGAACTAAGACTAGTGGAGAAGAGATCCAGTAGAACTAAGACTAGTGGAGAAGAGATCCAGTAGAACTAAGACTAGTGGAGAAGAGATCCAGTAGAACTAAGACTAGTGGAGAAGAGATCCAGTAGAACTAAGACTAGAGGAGAAGAGATCCAGTAGAACTAAGACTAGTGGAGAAGAGATCCAGTAGAACTAAGACCAGTGGCGAAGAGATCCAGTAGAACTAAGACTAGTGGAGAAGAGATCCAGTAGAACTAATACTAGTGGAGAAGAGATCCAGTAGATCTAAGACTAGTGGAGAAGAGATCCAGTAGAACTAAGACTAGAGGAGAAGATATCCAGTAGAACTAATACTAGTGGAGAAGAGATCCAGTAGAACTAAGACTAGTGGAGAAGAGATCCAGTAGAACTAAGACTAGTGGAGAAGAGATCCAGTAGAACTAAGACTAGTGGAGAAGAGATCCAGTAGAACTAAGACTAGAGGAGAAGAGATCCAGTAGAACTAAGACTAGAGGAGAAGAGATCCAGTAGAACTAAGACTAGTGGAGAAGAGATCCAGTAGAACTAAGACTAGAGGAGAAGAGATCCAGTAGAACTAATACTAGTGGAGAAGAGATCCAGTAGAACTAATACTAGTGGAGAAGAGATCCAGTAGAACTAAGACTAGCGGAGAAGAGATCCAGTAGAACTAAGACTAGTGGAGAAGAGATCCAGTAGAACTAAGACTAGAAGAGAAGAGATCCGGTAGAACTAATACTAGTGGAGAAGAGATCCGGTAGAACTAAGACTAGTGGAGAAGAGATCCGGTAGAACTAATACTAGTGGAGAAGAGATCCGGTAGAACTAATACTAGTGGAGAAGAGATCCGGTAGAACTAAGACTAGTGGAGAAGAGATCCAGTAGAACTAAGACTAGTGGAGAAGAGATCCAGTAGAACTAAGACTAGTGGAGAAGAGATCCAGTAGAACTAAGACTAGTGGAGAAGAGATCCAGTAGAACTAAGACTAGAGGAGAAGAGATCCAGTAGAACTAAGACTAGTGGAGAAGAGATCCAGTAGAACTAAGACCAGTGGAGAAGAGATCCAGTAGAACTTAGACTAGTGGAGAAGAGATCCGGTAGAACTAAGACTAGTGGAGAAGAGATCCAGTAGAACTTAGACTAGTGGAGAAGAGAGTAGAACTAAGACTAGAGGAGAAGAGATCCAGTAGAACTAAGACCAGTGGAGAAGAGATCCAGTAGAACTAAGACTAGTGGAGAAGAGATCCAGTAGAACTAAGACTAGTGGAGAAGAGATCCAGTAGAACTAAGACTAGAGGAGAAGAGATCCAGAAGAACTAAGACCAGTGGAGAAGAGATCCAGTAGAACTAAGACTAGTGGAGAAGAGATCCAGTAGAACTAAGACTAGTGGAGAAGAGATCCAGTAGAACTAAGACTAGAGGAGAAGAGATCCAGAAGAACTAAGACTAGAGGAGAAGAGATCCAGTAGAACTAAGACTAGAGGAGAAGAGATCCAGTAGAACTAAGACTAGTGGAGAAGAGATCCAGTAGAACTAAGACTAGTGGAGAAGAGATCCAGTAGAACTAAGACTAGAGGAGAAGAGATCCAGTAGAACTAAGACTAGTGGAGAAGAGATCCAGTAGAACTAAGACTAGAGGAGAAGAGATCCAGTAGAACTAAGACTAGTGGAGAAGAGATCCAGTAGAGCTAATACTAGAGGAGAAGAGATCCAGTAGAACTAAGACTAGAGGAGAAGAGATCCAGTAGAACTAAGACTAGTGGAGAAGAGATCCAGTAGAACTAAGACTAGAGGAGAAGAGATCCAGTAGAACTAAGACTAGAGGAGAAGAGATCCAGTAGATCTAAGAGAAGTCATCATGGGTGCACACGGGTGTCACAGACCTAAAATAGCTGATCTGCAAGCTCACAATGCGTTGTGAGCTTGCAGATCAGCTATTTTCGGCATGCAGCTATAAGTGAGAATAATTTCGATGCCATCACGACCGCGCCAAAAATACATTTTAGTCGACTAAATCAACTGTAGGTTTAGTCGACTAAAATCTTATGATATTTAGTCGACTAAAATTAGAAGTAAAAGATTTCAGATGACTAAAATATGACTAAAACTAAACTGTCGACCTATCACAGTTGTAGGCTACTTGACACCAACGCCGCGGGTAAACATCACTGACCAAAACCAAACTGACTGAGTTTCCTGTCTGTCTGTCTGTCTGTCTGTCTGTCTGTCTGTCTGTCTGTCTGTCTGTCTGCAGATAACGGCCTTCATAAGCCTTACAAGGTCCGCAACCCTCTGGCCAAGCCCCTGGTAGGTACTCGCATGCGTGCGCTCGCACACACACACACACACACACACACACACACACACACACACACACACACACACACACACACACACACACACACACACACAATGATGCAGTTGTTCAACGTGTGTGTAAGTTACAAATGTATGGAGGACAGGTTTATTGCAAAACAAGTCTCTCCTCTCCTCTCCTCTCCTCTCCTCTCCTCTCCTCTCCTCTCCTCTCCTCTCCTCTCAGAAACCTGCCGGACCTCGTGCTTTGTTCCCTCCACGACCTGGTTTGTGATGTTATTATTATTATTAAAAGTACGTCTGGGGTTGGTCAGCACAGGATCTCTCCACTTGCCTCCAAACTTGCCACAGACTATTGATCAGAGCTCAGGTTAATACTTAGGGTTCTAGTTATTATTATTATCATCATTATCATTATTGTTATTATTAATCACTTCTCAGTCATTTTCCATCCATAACTCTGCCATAATGCTTATAGTATATGTATAGTACTTTTACCGTAATGTTTATAGTACACGTACAGTATTTTTTACCATAAGGTTTATTGTTTCTAGTATATATACAGTTGTATACACATTGTTACCGTAATGTGTGTAATATGTGTGCATCCACAGCTCTGTTACCGTAATGTGTGTAATATGTGTGCATCCACAGCGCTCCACAACAGAACTCGTCTCTCACCGCCGTTCAAAACCCTCGGTTTCCCAGGATCCTCCAGGACGTCCTTTGGTGATTAACACTTCCTGCTTTCACCCCCCCCCCCCCCACGGCCACCCCCCACACACACACACACACACACACACACATTTTCCAGCAGAATCACCAGAGAGCATCCAGGAAACTAAGCCCCGCCCCCAATGGCCTGGGTAAAAAAAAGCCAATCAACACGCTCCGTTTGGTTTTGAATCGTAAAGCTTTATTGGCAGTTGGACAAGTGGCAGGTGTTTGTGATTGGCTGCATTGCCGGCATGCCTCGAGTCCTTGTGATTTACACCAGTGGTTCTCAAAGTGGGGTCCGGGGACCCCCAGGGGTCCTTGCTGGGGGGGGGGGGGGGGGGGGGTGGGGGTCCTTGACATGAAAAGGCTTGAGAACCAGTGGTGTTGTCTGTCTGTCTGTCTGTCTGTCTGTCTGTAGATTGTATGTTTTTATGAATCCATCCATCATCATCGTATCCATCCATGCTGTGTGTGTGTGTGTGTGTGTGTGTGTGTGTGTGTGTGTGTGTGTGTGTGTGTGTGTGTGTGTGTGTGTGTGTGTGTGTGTGTGTGTGTGTACATGCAGTGTGTGGTTACATGCGGTGTGTGTGTGGTTAACCTCATCATTCTATGGGTAATAAGGGGTTAACCTAATCAATGGATAATAAGGGGTTAGAACCTAATTTGAGGACAAATTGCAACAGAAATACTTTTTTCTCTTCATAAATATGTTATCAATAACATCAAAAGTCCTCAGAAATCCCAGTGGCGGTCCTGGTGGAACATATCGAAAAATGCTGAAATAGGTGATCACAATGTCCCATTGACGCCCAGGTTAAAACAGGATTTAAGCATATGTTTTCTTGTCTAATTTCCACACAAAAGGTTCAATAATGTCCGCTATCAACCAGACACTGTTGGAGGCAGTACAGTGCTCGTGCTGCATCAACATTTATTTTTTTAACCATCACTGTACTGCCTCCAACAGTGTCTGGCTGATAGAGGACAGTATTGATTCTTTTGTGTAGAAATTAAACAAGAAGAAATGCTTAAATCCTTTTTTAACATGGGCCTCAATGGGAAATTGTGACATCAACTATAACTTTTCAATATGTTCCTTTACTGGGATCTCTTAGGACGTTTGATATGTTATTACTATCATATTTATGAAGCAAAAAGAAGGTTTTTTGTTGCAATTTGTCCTAGGTCATTTTGTATAATGCCAGTACTACTAGACCACTTCAGACCACTTCAGACTACTTCACTTCAGACCACGTTGGATGCAGATGTGCTTGGGTTTCCTCTCTGGGGAAAAACAGCACCAGTCTGTTCCTCTGTCCGCCTCCATGTTTAGATAAACTCCAAACACCAAGGTCCATTTAAAGGTGCTTTAAGTGATACATGTATATTGTTAAAATAACTGTTAAATAGCTCTACGTACTTATAGTAACCGGCAGCGGTTCCGGTAGGAGACACAAAGAGTATCATTTTGCTGGTCATCAAATTATTGGTTTAGAAATGTGACAAAAACAAAAAAAAATACCCATGAATATAAGTCTCCATGGGGTGACTAATCCATAGAAACTTTTTTGGGGTGAACTATCCCTTTAACCATCGAGTGGATGGGAGGAGTTAACCATAGAGTGGATGGGAGGAGTTAACCATAGAGTGGATGGGAGGAGTTAACCATAGAGTGAATGGGAGGGGTCATAGAGTGGATGGGAGGGGTCATAGAGTGAATGGGAGGGGTCATAGAGTGGATGGGAGGGGTCATAGAGTGAATGGGAGGGGTCATAGAGTGGATGGGAGGGGTCATAGAGTGAATGGGAGGGGTCATAGAGTGAATGGGAGGGGTCATAGAGTGGATGGGAGGGGTCATAGAGTGAATGGGGGGGGTCATAGAGTGGATGGGAGGGGTCATAGAGTGAATGGGAGGGGTCATAGAGTGGATGGGAGGGGTCATAGAGTGAATGGGAGGGGTCATAGAGTGAATGGGGGGGGTCATAGAGTGGATGGGAGGGGTCATAGAGTGAATGGGAGGGGTTAACCATAGAGTGGATGGGAGGGGTCATAGAGTGGATGGGAGGGGTCATAGAGTGGATGGGAGGGGTCATAGAGTGAATGGGAGGAGTTAACCATAGAGTGAATGGGAGGGGTCATAGAGTGGATGGGAGGGGTTAACCATAGAGTGGATGGGAGGGGTCATAGAGTGAATGGGAGGGGTCATAGAGTGGATGGGAGGGGTCATAGAGTGAATGGGAGGGGTCATAGAGTGGATGGGAGGGGTCATAGAGTGAATGGGGGGAGTTAACCATAGAGTGGATGGGAGGGGCCTCATCCTGCAGCCTTTCCATTGGGAGGTCAACAACAGAGTTGGCCTTCTTTATGATTTAATGGAACCTACATTATATCCTGCTCTCTCCTCCCAGGCAGAGGAAACAGTCTTAGAAATGACAGCTATCGACGCGCCGACGCAATACCTGCGTTCCTCGATGTTCCTGTGTTCTCCAAAGCCTCCACTACTACTCCTACTCCTACTACTACTACTACTACTACTACTACTAGTCCTACATCTACTCCTACTACTACATCTACTCCTACTACTACCACCTCCACCACCACTGTTACTTCCACCAGTACCCGGCCAGCCACCCCCGTCACTAAGCCCCTCCCCCACAGTGAGCTGGCGCTACGGGGACAGATCCGCTCCAGGTTGTCCGCTAACGCTACGGGGAAGAGATATAACCCTTCTGGTAATTTACACCTTTACCTACTTCCTTTACCACTTCCTTTACCACTTCCTTTAACACTTCCTTTAACACTTCCTTTAACACTTCCTCTACCACTTCCTCTACCACTTCCTCTACCACTTCCTTTACCACTTCCTCTACCACTTCCTCTACCACTTCCTTTACCA
>NC_137626.1:756478-796478 GCF_963280865.1 Gymnoscopelus braueri
GCTTGCGCACATGCACAGACACACACACACACAGTGAGAGATGGCGGAACAGCTGTCTCTGGGTTTACAATAACATCTGGAACTTTAACAAGGTGTGTGTGTGTGTGCGCGCGCGTATGTGTTGTTTTCATATGTCACATGATATCCCAGGTTGCTGTTTTTGCCATGTGACATACTGTGTGTGTGTGTGTGTGTGTGTGTGTGTGTGTGTGTGTGTGTGCTGCTATACCATGTATGTGAGAGCCAGATGTTCAGTACAGTAGAAATGTAGAAACAGACGTTAGAATCATTTCAATGGTTGTTTCATGGTTACAGGAACATGTAACTCTGTGTGTGTGTGTGTGTGTGTGTGTGTGTGTGTGTGTTTGTTTATATATATATACACAGAGTATGTTACGAGGAAAACTTGACAGAATATCATGACTCTGAGGAAGGTCGAAAGACCTTAATATAAAAGGCTTAAAATGTCCGTGTTGCTCCAGCGTTGATCTCTTCTGCGTGTGTGTACAGAATATCCATTTCCATTATAGATTGAACAGATCTTTATACTTCACCCTTAACCACTTGAACCCCAGCATCGTTATTCTAGGGGAGAACATTCGCCCAAAAGATCGGCAAGATCTAGAAGCTCACAACGTGTCCACAACGTAGATCGGCTATTTTGGGGCGAAGAGATGTAGATAGTGGTGTAGCCGGGCACGGTGGGTGCAGTCGGTAGCGCTGTCGCCTCACAGCTAGAAGGTCCTGAGTTCGATTTCCGCCGTGGGCGCTGGGGGCGTGTTCTCTCCTCCGCGGCATCAGCTTTCTGTGAGGAGTTTGCATGTTCTCCCCGTGTCTCCTAGGGTAGTTAATACCCTCACAAAAACATGTAGTAATCCTGGTCTCTATACTGCCTCCCCCTGGTCAGCCGGGGCGCCTGATGGAGGGGAAAGGAACTGGTTGGAATAACGTGTTCCTTCCACGCGCTACGTCCAACCAGGGAAACTCTCCCCTGTCAGGTGACAAGAAGGTCAGTTGGCTCTCATGCATTGAAGGAGGCATGAGCTCGGCCCCTAGGCTGGCGGGGGGAGTGTAGCGCCCAGGATCACTTAGAAAATTGACACCGGGTGAAAAAAGGGTTACAAAATCGTGGGAATAAACAAAATAGAAAAATACAAAAAAGAGATAGTGGTGTAACAGGGTAACACATATTGGTGTAACAGGGTAACAGATATTAGTGTAACAGTCACACTAAGCTGAGTTGTAATGTTTTGGTATCCTGGCGAAAGACAAGCCTCCTTTAAAGAAAGGCACGCCCCCTTTATCATGTTAGATCTGTGAGAAGAAAATACTACTGTCTGTCATCACACACACACACACACACGCACACGCACACCGACCGAGCCAAGATACACAAGTCAAGCATTGATAGATGATACCACCTATATATCAATGCTTGACTCAGAGTGTGTGTGTGTGTGTGTGTGTGTGTGTGTGTGTGTGTGTGTGTGTGTGTGTGTGTGTGTGTGTGTGTGTGTGTGTGTGTGTGTGTGTGTGTGAGAGAGAGAATTAAGGAGGGAAGACCTCATAAAAAAGTGTTTTATTCGACAGCCTCCGGGCAGCATTACAGAACAAACACACACACACACACACACTGACATATCCTGTATGTATAAACATGTACGGCCATGCTGACATAAGAAATGAGATTATAACTGTAACCTTATACTACCTTAGATGCAGGGACAGGAAGTAACTAATTACATCTACTCTATACTTAAGTAATAGACTGTGGTTGTACCGGTCAGCTCCCAGTACAACAGTAACACACTGTGGTTGTACCGGTCATCTCCCAGTACAACAGTAACACACTGTGGTTGTACCGGTCAGCTCCCAGTACAACAGTAACACACTGTGGTTGTACCGGTCATCTCCCAGTACAACAGTAACACACTGTGGTTGTACCGGTCATCTCCCAGTACAACAGTAACACACTGTGGTTGTACCGGTCATCTCCCAGTACAACAGTAACACACTGTGGTTGTACCGGTCAGCTCCCAGTACAACAGTAACACACTGTGGTTGTACCAGTCAGCTCCCAGTACAACAGTAACAAGACAGTAGTTTTTTTTCTTTGCTAAAACAAAGACATATTTTGTTTTAGCAAAGAAAAAAGTCACACACCTTTATGATCCATTTGGTTCCATGTGTACACTCTCAGAGTTACAGACCTGTAAGGGTCCATTTGGTTCCATGTGTACACTCTCAGAGTTACAGACCTGTAAGGGTCCATTTGGTTCCATGTGTACACTCTCAGAGTTACAGACCTGTAAGGGTCCATTTGGTTCCATGTGTTCACCTCTCAGAGTTACAGACCTGTAAGGGTCCATTTGGTTCCATGTGTACACTCTCAGAGTTACAGACCTGTAAGGGTCCATTTGGTTCCATGTCTCTCAGAGTTAACATTGAGGATTGCTTTAGGGTGCAGAGACTGTTTTGTTCTCCATTTACTGAAGTACTCTACTCTATTACATACATGTACTCTATTACATTACATGTACTCTATTACATTACTCTGTTACATTACTCTATTACATTACATGTACTCTATTACATTACATGTACTCTATTACATTACATGTACTCTATTACATTACCTGTACTCTATTACATTACATGTACTCTATTACATTACATGTTTTGACATTGGATACTTTGTTTTACTCCACTTCAATGAATTGAAAACTTTTGTTTAGGTTGTTTTGCAGTTTTGGATTATTATTACAAAACATTACATTAACCACTTAAAGGGATAGTTCACCCAAAACATTACTAACTCACCTCATGGAGACTTGAATTCATGGAGAAATAATAATATAATCTGATGACCTGAGGAGTCTCCGCTGGTCTTCAGATTATTGTCTCAGGAATGAGACAAAATGAATTCAAGTCTCCATGGGGTGTGGAATTGATAGAAAAGAAGACATTTGGGGGTGAACTACCCCTTTAACCTCTATTTTACGCTTAAAATGATATTTCACTTTCAAATAAAATAAAATAAATGAAAATAAGTAACAGAAAAAACACAGCCAGTTCACGCATTAGAACCCCTTAAAAATAATAATATTTGAACTGGGGACCCCCATTTTGTTTGACTCTGTTCCACAGATAAATATTGTGAAAATAGCAGATCTACAAGCTCACAATGCCTCACTTTGCGAGGCGTTGTGAGCTCTGTTGTGGTCCCGACCCACAGGTTGAGAACCACTGCATTAGAAGGACGATATCAGTCACTAGAAGCAGAGAAGTGTGTTTTAATGAGTGTAACATTCATTAGAAGGACAATATCAGTCACTAGAAGCAGAGAAATGTGTTTTAATGAGTCTAACATTCATTAGAAGGACGATATCAGTCACTAGAAGCAGAGACGTGTGTTTTAATGAGTCTAACATTCATTAGAAGGACGATATCAGTCACTAGAAGCAGAGACGTGTGTTTTAATGAGTCTAACATTCATTAGAAGGACAATATCAGTCACTAGAAGCAGAGACGTGTGTTTTAATGAGTCTAACGTTCATTAGAAGACAATATCAGTCACCAGAAGCAGAGATGTGTGTTTTAATGAGTCTAACGTTCATTAGAAGGACAATATCAGTCACTAGAAGCAGAGATGTGTGTTTTAATGAGTCTAACGTTCATTAGAAGGACAATATCAGTCACTAGAAGCAGAGACGTGTGTTTTAATGAGTCTAACGTTCATTAGAAGACAATATCAGTCACCAGAAGCAGAGATGTGTGTTTTAATGAGTCTAACATTCATTAGAAGGACAATATCAGTCACTAGAAGCAGAGACGTGTGTTTTAATGAGTCTAACGTTCATTAGAAGGACAATATCAGTCACTAGAAGCAGAGACGTGTGTTTTAATGAGTCTAACGTTCATTAGAAGGACAATATCAGTCACTAGAAGCAGAGACGTGTGTTTTAATGAGTCTAACATTCATTAGAAGGACGATATCAGTCACCAGAAGCAGAGACGTGTGTTTTAATGAGTCTAACATTCATTAGAAGGACAATATCAGTCACTAGAAGCAGAGACGTGTGTTTTAATGAGTCTAACGTTCATTAGAAGGACGATATCAGTCACTAGAAGCAGAGACGTGTGTTTTAATGAGTCTAACATTCATTAGAAGGACGATATCAGTCACCAGAAGCAGAGACGTGTGTTTTAATGAGTCTAACGTTCATTAGAAGGACAATATCAGTCACCAGAAGCAGAGACGTGTGTTTTAATGAGTCTAACGTTCATTAGAAGGACAATATCAGTCACCAGAAGCAGAGACGTGTGTTTTAATGAGTCTAACATTCATTAGAAGGACGATATCAGTCACCAGAAGCAGAGACGTGTGTTTTAATGAGTCTAACATTCATTAGAAGGACGATATCAGTCACCAGAAGCAGAGACGTGTGTTTTAATGAGTCTAACATTCATTAGAAGGACGATATCAGTCACCAGAAGCAGAGACGTGTGTTTTAATGAGTCTAACATTCATTAGAAGGACAATATCAGTCACTAGAAGCAGAGACGTGTGTTTTAATGAGTCTAACATTCATTAGAAGGACAATATCAGTCACTAGAAGCAGAGACGTGTGTTTTAATGAGTCTAACATTCATTAGAAGGACAATATCAGTCACTAGAAGCAGAGAAGTGTGTTTTAATGAGTCTAACATTCATTAGAAGGACAATATCAGTCACTAGAAGCAGAGACGTGTGTTTTAATGAGTCTAACATTCATTAGAAGACAATATCAGTCACTAGAAGCAGAGACGTGTGTTTTAATGAGTCTAACATTCATTAGAAGACAATATCAGTCACTAGAAGCAGAGACGTGTGTTTTAATGAGTCTAACATTCATTAGAAGGACAATATCAGTCACTAAAGCAGAGACGTGTGTTTTAATGAGTCTAACATTCATTAGAAGGACAATATCAGTCACTAGAAGCAGAGACGTGTGTTTTAATGAGTCTAACATTCATTAGAAGGACAATATCAGTCACTAGAAGCAGAGACGTGTGTTTTAATGAGTCTAACATGGTTAGAATAGAGTTTGTATAGGAAGGGGGCATCTCTGATATAATGAATATCAAATATCTAAATACTGAATCAAACAACTTAAAAACTGTAAATATAAAAGCCCGAGTAGACGTTAAAATGAGCCCAAACATGTTGGAAAGTGAAATATCCCTTTAATTCTAAAATAGCCAGGCCCGGATTGGACGGTCTGGCACTTCTGGCATATGCCAGAACGGCCGGGCAGTCTGGGGCCGCGGCCAAGCCAAGCAAAAAGTATATTTTTTAAAATTGTAAAAAAGAAAAAAAGAAAAAACACCCAGCCCTGCACCGGGCCACCGCCCACCGGCCCTTTAAGAGAAATTGGCCGGCCCGGTCCATTCACTACATTGTCATAGGGGGGTTGAAGTGATAGTGACACTTTGGTGGAGGGGGACGTAGAGACTTTGTTCCCCCCGGCCCCCGCTCAAGTGGTTTGCTCCGTACGTTTGACGTAAACCACTTAAAAAAAAGCTGGGCGGGAATACGTCAATAGAATGTAAGCAGGTGGATTCTACTGTCAGGAGAGAATGGAGAGAAAACAAAACAAAAAAGACTAGAAAAAGTGCTCCTCGGAGCACAGGTCTCCGCCAGGTCAGGTAGGTTATTGTGGCCTCCTGGTGGCGCTATAATAGGCCAATGTTTAAAGGGTACCATTTGTTCTTAGGCCTTGCACGGCAATCGGACACTGCATTCATGGTTTGAGGCATTTTGTGCAACTTTTTTTTTTGCTAAATTAGACCTGCTGGTGGCGCTATAACAGGCCAATGTTAAAAGGGTGGCATTTGTTCCTCAACATAGTGTGAATGTGCGTGCAAAGTTTGACCGCAATCGGACGGTGCGTTCATGATTTGCGGAATTTTGTTCAAAACAAGCCACTATACTGCAAACTTTAGATGTCAATCTTAGCCAATCAGGATGGAATATGAAAAATCAAACACATCCGTCTTGATCACATGACTATGGAGATCATGTGTACCGATTTGCGTGAAATTTAGATAAAATCGGAAGGAGTAATATAAAGAAATGTGTTTTACATAAGTCGGCCTCCTGGTGGCGCTATAAAAGGCAAATGGGAAAAATGCAGGGCAAAGGTTTTTCCTTGACCTCTAGGGAGTGCGCATAAAAAGTTTTACACAGATCGGTGCAGTTATAGGTAAAAACATGAATCGGCCTGTTATAGCGCCACCATGAGGCTGATTTGAAGAATTTCAAGTGGCATTTATTCCTCGGCATAGTGGAAATATGCGTGCAAAATTTCACCGAAATTGCATGCTGTGTCCATGATTTGAGGCATTTTGTTGAAAATGGAGCACTCCTGCAAACTTTTGGAAGCCATTTTTTGGACAAAATCTGTAGGAGTACTGTCAAAAAATATGTTTTGCACAAATCGGCCTCCTGGTGGCGCTATAAAAGGCCCATGTGAAAAATCTGAGGCAGAAGTTCGGAATTGGCATCCAAGGAGTGTGTGTGCACAGTTTCGCTGCGATCAAGCCAACGGTGGCGGAGATTAGCTGGTGACAGACGGACGGACGGACGGACGGAAGGACGGACACACGGACGGACACACGGACGGAGGGTAAAACATACTCTCTCGCCATGCCTTTCGGCCTGGCGGAGACAAAAAGTAAAGGCTGATGTGGAGAAAGTACGAGCTAAAAAACGAAAATGTCTGGAGGCTGATGCGGGGAAATGTTTAAAAATAACAAAGACGTTTGCCCAGCAGCAGTCTGCTGAAAATAGTGTTAATGTCGGTCCATAGTGCTGCTGTCAGTGCTAGCAGTCAGTGCTCGCACATGTGAGCGAAGCTTTTCCACATTAAAATGAATGAAAAACCGTCTGAGGAGCACAGCATCACAGGAACACCTCGAGAGTCGAGGCCTTTATGCTGATGGCTATTGAAAGAGAGACTCTTGTGTATAAGTCTTTGGACAAGGACTGCATCATCGACCGAAAGCGCACTGATGCGACAGCTGCTCATTCAATAAGGTAGAACATAGCCTACAGTACGTGTTTATTAACTATTCTATTCTATTGTGCGTTGGTCAATGAATTGGGCAGCTGCTGCTGTGCGTCTTTACGCAGTGCAATGTTGGTGTGTGTTAGTTACAGTTCTTGTGTGTTTGGCCGCCGTGCCCTTCTCTTTGTCTCAGGGTGAATTTGGTTGTAACAGACTAAAGAGTTGAACTATTTGGTGTGGCCTTATTTGATGATGCTGCAGCTTGCTGTGAGACATGGTGCCTGCAGCAGCAGCCAGTGTTGTCAGGTCGGCTTATTATAAGTTTCCCCCAAGATTTTATTTGAAAATATAATGGCTCACAACGAGTCGCATCGTGATTCGTGACGCGTTGGGAGCTTGTAGATCTGCTATTTTCTATATATGGCCTAAAATAAAATATAAAGTAGAACAAATAAAGTAAAATCAGGCAAAAATAAGAATTAAATAACATAACCCTAACCTAACCCTAATCCTAACCCTAAAACCGAAATAAAGTCACCAGAAACCGAAAAGAAACTAACAATTAACCGCAAGTAACCTTCGCGCGCGTGCGGGGTTTTGACCCCCTTATGGGCCGGTGAAGATCACAAATGACAGGGCCGATTTTCTGTGCCAGTCCGTGCCTGAAAATAGCCGATCTACAAGACTTCACACGCTGCAACGTGTCGTCAGCTTTTGCAAAGAGTAAAAAAAAAAAGAAAAAGTATTGCTACTAAAAAATAGAAATACTTATTTTTAGAGTACTTCTTAGAGCGCCCGCCCCTCCCCCCTCCCCCTCACATCCCGATCCCACCAAGAAGATCCTGCCAAGAAAAAACAACATGCGTTTAGAAGCTTTGTGACGCTGCCAAGACACACACACACACACACACACACACACACACACACACACACACACACACACACACACACACACACACACACACACACACACACACAGTGACATTTGGAGGTGTTGGCAGACGGTAGCAGAAACATGTGGAAACATCTTGTTAGAGAGTTCAGAACACTGGAGCCATTCATGCTTTCATCCATCCATCCATCCATCCATCCATCCATCCATCCATCCATCCAAAAAAACACACCTTGTGTGGGCATTGGTATTCAGGCAGTACTACTCTATCTGATGTGTGGACGCTGGTATTCAGGCGGCACTACTCTATCTGATGTGTGGACGCTGGTATTCAGGCGGCACTACTCTATCTGATGTGTGGACGCTGGTATTCAGGCGGCACTACTCTATCTGATGTGTGGACGCTGGTATTCAGGCGGCACTACTCTATCTGATGTGTGGACGCTGGTATTCAGGCGGCTAGGCCTGTCCCCGACTAAGGATTTGTTTAGTCGAATCTAATTGGCGACTAATTGCCAATAGTCGACTGGCATTCGACTAATATTAAAAAAATATATATATATATATATATATATATATATATATATATATATATATATATATATATATATATTTTTTTTTAGGGCCAAAATACATTTTATTTCAAAGGGCCAAGTCTACACAGTTTGTTTTGTGTCTCCAGCAGAGTTTGTCTCTATCTCTCTCTGGAAGAGGTTGCACATGAACTCTGCAGCCGCACTGAGGCGCTCCAACACAAACAATACCAATACAAAGACGAGGAATAAGAAGAATAAAGTGGAAGTTACGTGTGGTTGCAGAGTAGACCTGGCCAAAAAACAATTAAAAACTTTTTTGGCCCTTAAAAAATAAATATATATATTATTATTTATTTTTTTCCCGACTAGATTCGACTAAGAGACACGCAGTCGACTCGGGCCCCCCGCGACTAACCAGTCGACTAGTCGACTTAGTCGAGGTCAGGCCTACAGGCGGCACTACTCTATTTGATGTGTGGACGCTGGTATTCAGGCGGCACTACTCTATTTGATGTGTGGACGCTGGTATTCAGGCGGCACTACTCTATTTGATGTGTGGACGCTGGTATTCAGGCGGCACTACTCTATTTGATGTGTGGACGCTGGTATTCAGGCGGCACTACTCTATTTGATGTGTGGACGCTGGTTTTCAGGTCTGTCTGTCTGTCTGTCTGTCTGTCTGTCTGTCTGTCTGTAGACATCTATGTGATGCCAGAGTGTGACACCTAGCATCATTCGTAGCATTCTTGTGTAAACTCCATCCATCATACAGCCTGTGCCTACCTAACTCTGTGTGTGTGTGTGTGTGTGTGTGTGTGTGTGTGTGTGTGTGTGTGTGTGTGTGTGTGTGTGTGTGTGTGTGTGTGTGTGTGTGTGTGTGTGTGTGTGTGTGTGTGTGTGTGTGTGTGTGTCTCAGGGGGTAGGCGGGGCCTACGTGTGCGTATCCAGGCCACAGCAGACAGCATCGTGCTGCAGTTCGTGCGGCCCACAGCGGACATGAGGCTTCAGGGATACATCCTGGGATACGGAGGAGGAGGAGGAGGAGGTGGAGGAGACACGTTCACCAAGCAGTTCATCCTCCTGCCTGAGAACGGAGAGACCTACCAGACCGAAGTTGGTAAGACGCACAAAAGGGCACACACACACGAACACACACACACACACACACACACACACACACACACACACACACACACACACACACACACACACACACACACACACACACACACACACACATTTGAAATATTTATTTATGTCCACATAAACAGAAGTACAAGAATGCTTTGTATAAAGGACAAAAACACTGCCAGTGCAGTCAGATAAAGGGAAAACAGCCAGTTACAAAGTGCATATAAGGCAGAACATTGTTACATACAATAATTTTGACATACTTGTCAAACACAGCAGAAATAATCATGGGTAAAGGAAACAACGCCTCCTCCAAATCGAGCAGACTTCCTATAACAGCTGATATTGAGCAGTACCTTGCTAATTGTTTGGCCCTCCTTTTGGAGAGGCCGGCCATTTGAAGGCCCCTCACAACCAACTTGTGCCCTATTGGCTACAAAAGATAAAAATCAAAAGTTTATCTGTAGCCTAGCTGAGAGATGGTCTGCTCTAGCTGATGATATTTAGCACTTTGGCTGTAATCAAAAGTACAGCCGACCTCAAGAATGAACACCTCCCTAAGGTTTTCATTAACAACAATGACATCAGGGGTGTTAGCTGAAATGTTAGAGAACACAGAATCATCGGCTAAACATGCTCGGCTTCACAGTAGAATGCTTATACAGCATGATGGAGGTCCTGAAAATAGAAGAGATATTTTTTGATATCAAATCCACTATTCTGTCATGCCTACTTATGTAGAGTCCCCTGTATACATGGCACCCGTTTAGGATGTGGGACATGGTTTCAGCTATTTGTTTATGACCATGATGTATACAGTGAGGAGCATGGTTGCCTTGAAACCAGATGGAGAGGTTAAGTTTAGATGGTAAAACCTGCAACCCGGATTTCAGACTAAAGACAACAATGCACTCATCTAAGGCAACATTTTTGAACACAGAGTGAGAGACGGAATGGTCCGCAGCAGGGAGACATAATGGGAAGACTCCCTTGCTGTCTCAGTCCAATGTTGCCGCTGCCTTTGCTGTTGTGCCCATAAGAGGCGACCTCGGGCATTAGTCAGTGGGAGTTGGTGTTCTGTTCCACACACAGTCATAGATGCTCTGACAGAGATACTGGAGTCAGATAGAAAGTCCTCTGAGACAGCCATTGCCTCAGAGTTAGACCCTACCCACTTCAAGGTAACATCAGCCCAGCCGCACAGATCGTTTAAGTCCGGCCAGTCTGACCACACACCGAAGCCGGGCGAGCGACTGTCTAGCTTTCCACTAAGTTTCCTCCTGAAGCCTAGGAAGCTAGGATCCGAGCCACATGCCAGGGGGACCTTACGTCGTTTTAGGTCCAGGAATAGAGATGAACGTGCAAGCGCTCTCACATACTGGTCATCATTGTTCAGCATATTTAACAAATGGGAGAGCCTCGTAGCAATATATGTCCATTCAAAATTGGGGAACACCCAAACCACCCTCATGTTTACTGTGAAATATAATGTCACGTGTTGTGTGTGTGTTAAGACCAGTCCATTGTCTCACTAGGTGTATTTTTTGGCAGTCAAATCACGTAGTGACTTTCGTGGAACATGTACATTGGAGATGTTGTACCTTGGCCAATGCTATTATTCTGACTGCTTCCAGTTTCATGATAAGTGGCAGGGGCGATATGCCCAAATATGTGTAAGTCTCGTGACGTGAACATACTTTAAGAGGTTTATTGCAAATTGTGAAATCAGTTAGTGTATCTGTTTTAGAGTGGTAACAGCGGTTTCCCCCGCTCCGTCTTTCATATAAAACTGCACATTTGGATTCTTTTACATCTAATCCTGACCATTCCAAAAAGGAGTGGGTTCTGGAGAGCATGTTCTTTATTATAAGCCCATGATGAGAGGCTACCTGGACATCGTCTGCACATCCCTGAACAGGGTTAAGGGAAATGATATTGGTGGGGGCACACATACAGAGCCATTTTAACCACTGATTAAGTGCTAACATACAATTAACAGCACTCCATGAACAGCCAGTCTTAACACCTATTTGGAGAGAAATGGAGTCTGTGAGCTGTTTACCACAGATAACCTGTATGAATGAACCAGTGTACACATCTTTAACAATGTCAACATAAACTTGCGATAGATGGAATTCCTCATGAGCTGTTATCATGACATTATGTGTTAAAGTGCCAAATGCATCACGGTAGTCCAGAAAAACTGAAAAACTGAAAAGTATTCACTAGACCCATGCTTAAAATTGTTAATTCCTGTTTTGAGACATAACATATGTTCATTCATGCCTTGCCGATTGATGTAGGCCTTTTGCTTGGGAGACGAGATGTTTTCATCCACGAGCCACAGGAGGATTCGGACAAGAATGCACTTCATAAACACCTTAATAAACACCTTACACACATACATACACACACACAAACACACACACACACACGCACGCACGCACGCGCGCGCACGCACGCACGCACGCTCGCACACATTCATTAGAAGGACAATATCAGTCACTAGAAGCAGAGACGTGTGTTTTAATGAGTCTAACATTCATTAGAAGGACAATATCAGTCACTAGAAGCAGAGACGTGTGTTTTAATGAGTCTAACATTCATTAGAAGGACAATATCAGTCACTAGAAGCAGAGACGTGTGTTTTAATGAGTCTAACGTTCATTAGAAGGACAATATCAGTCACTAAAAGCAGAGACGTGTGTTTTAATGAGTCTAACGTTCATTAGAAGGACAATATCAGTCACTAGAAGCAGAGACGTGTGTTTTAATGAGTCTAACATTCATTAGAAGGACAATATCAGTCACTAGAAGCAGAGACGTGTGTTTTAATGAGTCTAACATTCATTAGAAGGACAATATCAGTCACCAGAAGCAGAGACGTGTGTTTTAATGAGTCTAAAATGGTTAAAATGGAGTTTGAAGTTACAATGGGTTTGTACAGGAAGGGGGCGTGTCTGATAATATCAAATATCTAAATACTGAATCAAGCAACTTATGAACTGTCTGTGGTGAAATATAACAGCCTGTGTGTGTGTGTGTGTGTGTGTGTGTGTGTGTGTGTGTGTGTGTGTGTGTGTGTGTGTGTGTGTGTGTGTGTGTGTGTGTGTGTGTGTGTGTGTGTGTGTGTGTGTGTGTGTGTGTGTGTGTGTGTGTGTGTGTGTGTGTGTGTGTGTGATAGAAAATAACAAGGAGCACTCTCAGTCTGTATATGGTTCAGTGTTGCGGGTGCACGGCTCACAAAGATTCACAGTAAATAAAGCAATAGCCAGCACTCCAAAGGTGTGTGTGAGACAAATGAGGGTATTTTGAGGTCAAACCAGGTCTCTGCTCGACCTGTAACCATGACAACACAATGTTACCTGTCTGTCTGTCTGTCTGTCTGTCTGTCTGACAGACAATCTCTCTCTAACTATCTGTTAAAGGAAGACATTGTTAAGTTCCATTTTGTCAGTGCAACACACACACACACACACACACACACACACACACACACACACACACACACACACACACACGCGCGCGCGCACACCCTTCCAATGTAGCGCTCAGATGTCAGTCAATCCCGCCCACAAGAGTCCTGCCAACCAATCAGCGAACAGACTTTTATTCAATATTTAATATATCCTCATAGTTGTGATGTTGCTTAACACCCAGGATCTACCCACAATGCATTGCTGCCCTCTCACGTCTCATTTCAGTGCTTTAGAAGTACTTTGTATACTTAAAGTAAACATATAGCCACATGGAAGTAAAAGTATTCTAACTTTTTACTAGTCGATCTACAAGCTCACAGCGCGTCACATCACCACAAGTATAAGTTTGTTTAATACTCCATTAAAACTAAACAACCAAGTACCTCCAGAATTGTACTGAAGTAGTACTAGAGTACAAGTACTCAGTCAGTGTGTGGGTGTGTGTGTAGTGTTGTGTATACACAATCCTAAAGAGAACATGGATCAACGTTAATCCACTTTCCCACAAGTATCTGAGTGCACGCACGCACGCACGCACGCACGCACGCACGCACGCACGCACGCACGCACGCACGCACGCACGCACGCACGCACGCACGCACGCACGCACGCACGCACGCACGCACGCACGCACGCACGCACGCACGCACGCACACACACACACACACACACACACACACACACACACACACACACACACACACACACACACACACACACACACACACACACACACACACGAGCAAAACATTAAGATTACACTGCAGTAGAACAAAATAAAATAAAACTCAATCAAAGGCAGCTGCAAGCAGCAATGTGTGAAGCAAACTAATAGCATTGAATAGAAAACAAACAGCCTGTAGATCAGCTATTTATTTTCTATTCATAGAAGGAGAAGCATGTCTTAACATATCTGAAAAGGCGTGTGTGTGTCTGTGTGTGTGTGTGTGTGTGTGTGTCTGTGTGTCTGTCTGTCTGTCTGTCTGTCTGTCTGTCTGTCTGTCTGTCTGTCTGTCTGTCTGTCTGTCTGTGTGTGTGTGTGTGTGTGTGTTATCAAACTTGTTTAGAGTGTTCTTTATGTTTTCAGACGCTGAACCAAAGTACCTGGTTGCTGTTCAGCCCATTCCCATCAGCCATGTGAAGAAGCAGTGCACAGGTGAGGAAATACACACTATACAGCAGTGGCATTATTTGAGAACTTTAGTTACTAGTTACTTTGTAGCTTTTGATTATTATTACAAAACATACATTACCCATTACAGCCATTTGAAAACAGCCGATCTACAAGCTCACAATGCGTGGCGATGCATTGGTGTGTGTGTGTGTGTGTGTGTGTCTGTCTGTCTGTCTGTCTGTCTGTCTGTCTGTCTGTCTGTCTGTCTGTCTGTCGGTCGGTCGGTCGGTCGGTCGGTCGGTCGGTCGGTCGGTCGGTGGGGGGGGGGGGGGTGTTTGGGTGTCCTGGGCATGACGTTAAACTGCCCCGTTGTAACTACCATGGTCAATGTAGTCGGTGCAGTGGATGCATTTGCAATTTCTGTGGACTATGTAGCTTGCATACAAGAAGACATTTCTCAACGGTGGAATCTACCAACATCTGACGCTACCTGACGGCCCCTCCCGTGAAAAGCTACCGGGAAGAGAGGCAACAGACCCGGCCCGCGGTGGGTCCATCCGCTGTCGGAAAAGCAATGGGTGGACTTCCAGGCCCATTAGAACAACTAGAACAACTAGAGAGAGAAAATAAATTGTTAAACTGTGTGTGTCTGTGTCTGTGTCTGTGTCTGTGTGTGTGTGTGTGTGTGTGTGTGTGTGTGTGTAGGTAAGGTGAACCTGGATGAACCTCTGCACCTGGTCATCGGCTCACTCAGCCCCGCCGCAGTGCTTCTGTCCTGGGGAGACCAGAGGCCTCCCCATGATGGAGACCAGCTGGAGCACTGTCTGGAGGACGGGTGAGTCTCCTCCCCCTCCTGGTGGAACAAACTGTGGAATAAACAATCAGAACTGCAGACTCACTCCTAGTTGACTCTTCAGACTCCACCCCCTAGCACTCACCTCTTCAGACTCCACCTCACCCCCTAGCACTCACCTCTTCAGACTCCACCCCCTAGCACTCACCTCTTCAGACTCCACCCCCTAGCACTCACCTCTTCAGACTCCACCTCACCCCCTAGCACTCACCTCTTCAGACTCCACCCCCTAGCACTCACCTCTTCAGACTCCACCTCACCCCCTAGCACTCACCTCTTCAGTCTCCACCTCACCCCCTAGCACTCACCTCTTCAGACTCCACCCCCTAGCACTCACCTCTAATATGATCTGCTGCTTGCTTTAATATCACCAATATCACCAATATCATCAGGAATACAATGGATGGCTGGATGGATGTATGGATGTATGGATGTATGGATGTATGGATGTATGGATGGATGTATGGATGAACGAATGACCAACGTCTCTAATGCGTCCTTCAGTTTCTACACCATCCGCTACAGAGAGAGGAACAGGAAGTGGAACTACCAAACATGTCCCACCAGTGACACGGTCATCGACAACCTGAAGCCCAACACTCCCTACGAGTTCACTGTCCGCTCCAACCAGGACGACCGCAAGGCGGGGCTGTGGAGCAAACCCCTCCTACATAACACCATCATGACAGGTAAACCAATCAAACCTGTCCTACATAACACCATCATGACATGTAAACCAATCAAACCTGTCCTACATAACACCATCATGACAGGTAAACCAATCAAAACCTGTCCTACATAACACCATCATGACAGGTAAACCAATCAAAACCCCTCCTACATAACACCACCATGACAGGTAAACCAATCAAACCTGTCCTACATAACGCCATCATGACAGGTAACCAATCAAAACCCGTCCTACATAACACCATCATGACAGGTAACCAATCAAACAAACCTGTCCTACATAACACCATCATGACAGGTAACCAATCAAAGCCGTCCTACATAACACCATCATGACAGGTAACCAATCAAACCTGTCCTACATAACACCATCATGACAGGTAACCAATCAAACCTGTCCTACATAACACCATCATGACAGGTAACCAATCAAAGCCGTCCTACATAACACCATCATGACAGGTAAAAACTAGCAACCGTCTGGAACCTCAGCTTCCAGTATAGCTCAGAACAGTGTTGAATTCATGACCATCACGTTTTTCGCTTATGAAAACTAAATAAAAACTAAGCTATGATGACTAAAACTATGACTAAATATACTGCCAATTTCGTCAACAAATAAAAACTAGACTAAAATGTTTGGGAGGGACTAGTGGAGAAGAGATCCAGTGGAACTAAGACTAGTGGAGAAGAGATCCAGTAGAACTAAGACTAGTGGATCTTTTCGGAGAAGAGATCCAGTAGAACTAAGAATATCGGAGAAGAGATCCAGTAGAACTAAGACTAGTGGAGAAGAGATCCAGTAGAACTAAGACTAGTGGATCCAGTAGAACTAAGACTAGTGGAGAAGTGATCCAGTAGAACTAAGACCAGTGGAGAAGAGATCCAGTAGAACTAATACCAGTGGAGAAGAGATCCAGTAGAACTAAGACCAGTGGAGAAGAGATCCAGTAGAACTAAGACTAGTGGAGAAGAGATCCAGTAGAACTAATACTAGTGGAGAAGAGATCCACTAGAAGACTAGTGGAGAAGAGATCCAGTAGAACTAAGACTAGTGGAGAAGAGATCCAGTAGAACTAAGACCAGTGGAGAAGAGATCCAGTAGAACTAAGACTAGTGGAGAAGAGATCCAGTAGAACTAATACTAGTGGAGAAGAGATCCAGTAGAACTAAGACTAGAGGAGAAGAGATCCAGTAGAACTAAGACTAGTGGAGAAGAGATCCAGTAGAACTAAGACCAGTGGAGAAGAGATCCAGTAGAACTAAGACTAGTGGAGAAGAGATCCAGTAGAACTAAGACTAGTGGAGAAGAGATCCAGTAGAACTAATACTAGTGGAGAAGAGATCCAGTAGAACTAATACTAGTGGAGAAGAGATCCAGTAGAACTAAGACTAGTGGAGAAGAGATCCAGTAGAACTAAGACTAGTGGAGAAGAGATCCAGTAGAACTAAGACTAGTGGAGAAGAGATCCAGTAGAACTAAGACTAGTGGAGAAGAGATCCAGTAGAACTAAGACTAGTGGAGAAGAGATCCAGTAGAACTAAGACTAGTGGAGAAGAGATCCAGTAGAACTAAGACTAGTGGAGAAGAGATCCAGTAGAACTAATACTAGTGGAGAAGAGATCCGGTAGAACTAATACTAGTGGAGAAGAGATCCGGTAGAACTAAGACTAGAGGAGAAGAGATCCAGTAGAACTAATACTAGTGGAGAAGAGATCCAGTAGAACTAATACTAGTGGAGAAGAGATCCGGTAGAACTAAGACTAGTGGAGAAGAGATCCAGTAGAACTAAGACTAGAGGAGAAGAGATCCAGTAGAACTAATACTAGTGGAGAAGAGATCCGGTAAAACTAATACTAGTGGAGAAGAGATCCGGTAGAACTAAGACTAGAGGAGAAGAGATCCAGTAGAACTAATACTAGTGGAGAAGAGATCCAGTAGAACTAAGACTAGTGGAGAAGAGATCCAGTAGAACTAATACTAGTGGAGAAGAGATCCGGTAGAACTAAGACTAGTGGAGAAGAGATCCAGTAGAACTAAGACTAGTGGAGAAGAGATCCAGTAGAACTAAGACTAGTGGAGAAGAGATCCAGTAGAACTAAGACTAGTGGAGAAGAGATCCAGTAGAACCTAAGACTAGAGGAGAAGAGATCCAGTAGAACTAATACTAGTGGAGAAGAGATCCAGTAGAACTAATACTAGTGGAGAAGAGATCCGGTAGAACTAAGACTAGTGGAGAAGAGATCCAGTAGAACTAATACTAGTGGAGAAGAGATCCGGTAGAACTAAGACTAGTGGAGAAGAGATCCAGTAGAACTAATACTAGTGGAGAAGAGATCCGGTAGAACTAAGACTAGTGGAGAAGAGATCCAGTAGAACTAAGACTAGTGGAGAAGAGATCCAGTAGAACTAAGACTAGTGGAGAAGAGATCCAGTAGAACTAAGACTAGTGGAGAAGAGATCCAGTAGAACTAAGACTAGAGGAGAAGAGATCCAGTAGAACTAAGACTAGTGGAGAAGAGATCCAGTAGAACTAAGACCAGTGGAGAAGAGATCCAGTAGAACTAAGACTAGTGGAGAAGAGATCCAGTAGAACTAATACTAGTGGAGAAGAGATCCAGTAGAACTAAGACTAGTGGAGAAGAGATCCAGTAGAACTAAGACTAGAGGAGAAGATATCCAGTAGAACTAATACTAGTGGAGAAGAGATCCAGTAGATCTAAGAGAAGTCATCATGGGTGCACACGGGTGTCACAGACCTAAAATAGCTGATCTGCAAGCTCACAATGCGTTGTGAGCTTGCAGATCAGCTTTTTCGGCATGCAGCTATAAGTGAAAATAATTTCGATGCCATCACGACCGCGCCAAAAATACATTTTAGTCGACTAAATCAACTGTAGGTTTAGTCGACTAAAATCTTATGATATTTAGTCGACTAAAATTAGAAGTAAAATATTTCAGATGACTAAAATATGACTAAAACTAAACTGTCGACCTATCACACTTGTACTTGACACCAACGCCGCGGGTAAACATCACTGACCAAAACCAAAATGACTGAGTTTCCTGTCTGTCTGTCTGTCTGTCTGTCTGTCTGTCTGCAGATAACGGCCTTCATAAGCCTTACAAGGTCCGCAACCCTCTGGCCAAGCCCCTGGTAGGTACTCGCATGCGCGCGCTCGCGCACACACACACACACACACACACACACACACACACACACACACACACACACACACACACACACACACACACACACACACACACACACAATGATAAAGTTGTTCAACGTGTGTGTAAGTTACAAATGTATGGAGGACAGGTTTATTGCAAAACAAGTCTCTCCTCTCCTCTCCTCTCCTCTCCTCTCCTCTCCTCTCCTCTCCTCTCAGAAACCTGCCGGACCTCGTGCTTTGTTCCCTCCACGACCTGGTTTGTGATGTTATTATTATTATTAAAAGTACGTCTGGGGTTGGTCAGCACAGGATCTCTCCACTTGCCTCCAAACTTGCCACAGACTATTGATCAGAGCTCAGGTTAATACTTAGGGTTCTAGTTATTATTATTATCATCATTATCATTATTGTTATTATTAATCACTTCTCAGTCATTTTCCATCCATAACTCTGCCATAATGCTTATAGTATATGTATAGTACTTTTACCGTAATGTTTATAGTACACGTACAGTATTTTTTACCATAAGGTTTATTGTTTCTAGTATATATACAGTTGTATACACATTGTTACCGTAATGTGTGTAATATGTGTGCATCCACAGCTCTGTTACCGTAATGTGTGTAATATGTGTGCATCCACAGCTCTGTTACCATAATCGTAATGTGTATAGTTCATACAGTATTGTTACCGTAATGTGTGTAATATGTGTGCATCCACAGCGCTCCACAACAGAACTCGTCTCTCACCGCCGTTCAAAACCCTCGGTTTCCCAGGATCCTCCAGGACGTCCTTTGGTGATTAACACTTCCTGCTTTCACCCCCCCCCCCCCCCCCACGGCCACCCCCCACACACACACACACACACACACACACACACACACACACACACACACACATTTTCCAGCAGAATCACCAGAGAGCATCCAGGAAACTAAGCCCCGCCCCCAATGGCCTGGGTAAAAAAAAGCCAATCAACACGCTCCGTTTGGTTTTGAATCGTAAAGCTTTATTGGCAGTTGGACAAGTGGCAGGTGTTTGTGATTGGCTGCATTGCCGGCATGCCTCGAGTCCTTGTGATTTACACCAGTGGTTCTCAAAGTGGGGTCCGGGGGGGGGGGGGGGGTCCTTGACATGAAAAGGTTTGAGAACCAGTGGTGTTGTCTGTCTGTCTGTCTGTCTGTCTGACTGTCTGCCTGCCTGCCTGTAGATTGTATGTTTTTATGAATCCATCCATCATCATCGTATCCATCCATGCAGTGTGTGTGTGTGTGTGTGTGTGTGTGTGTGTGTGTGTGTGTGTGTGTGTGTGTGGTTACATGCAGTGTGTGGTTACATGCACTGTGTGTGTGGTTAACCTAATCATTCTATGGGTAATAAGGGGTTAACCTAATCAATGGATAATAAGGGGTTAAAACCTAATCTGAGGACAAATGGCAACAGAAATACTTTTTTCTCTTCATAAATATGTTATCAATAACATCAAAAGTCCTCAGAAATCCCAGTGGCGGTCCTGGTGGAACATATTGAAAAAGCTGAAATAGGTGATCACAATGTCCCATTGACGCACAGGTTAAAACAGGATTTAAGCATATGTTTTCTTGTCTAATTTCCACACAAAAGGTTCAATAATGTCCGCTATCAACCAGACACTGTTGGAGGCAGTACAGTGCTCGTGCTGCATCAACATTTATTTTTTTAACCATCACTGTACTGCCTCCAACAGTGTCTGGCTGATAGAGGACAGTATTGAACCTTTTGTGTAGAAATTAAACAAGAAGAAATGCTTAAATCCTTTTTTAACATGGGCCTCAATGGGAAATTGTGACATCAACTATAACTTTTCAATATGTTCCATTACTGGGATCTCTTAGGACGTTTGATATGTTATTACTATCATATTTATGAAGCAAAAAGAAGGTTTTTTGTTTCAATTTGTCCTAGGTCATTTTGTATAATGCCAGTACTACTAGACCACTTCAGACCACTTCAGACTACTTCACTTCAGACCACGTTGGATGCAGATGTGCTTGGGTTTCCTCTCTGGGGAAAAACAGCACCAGTCTGTTCCTCTGTCCGCCTCCATGTTTAGATAAACTCCAAACACCAAGGTCCATTTAAAGGTGCTTTAAGTGATACATGTATATTGTTAAAATAACTGTTAAATAGCTCTACGTACTTATAGTAACCGGCAGCGGTTCCGGTAGGAGACACAAAGAGTATCATTTATCTGGTCATCAAATCATTGGTTTAGAAATGTGACAAAAACGGAAAAAAAATACCCATGAATATAAGTCTCCACGGGGTGACTAATCCATAGAAACTTTTTTTGGGTGAACTATCCCTTTAACCATCGAGTGGATAGGAGGAGTTAACCATAGAGTGGATGGGAGGAGTTAACCATAGAGTGAATGGGAGGGGTCATAGAGTGGATGGGAGGGGTCATAGAGTGAATGGGAGGGGTTAACCATAGAGTGGATGGGAGGAGTTAACCATAGAGTGAATGGGAGGGGTCATAGAGTGGATGGGAGGGGTCATAGAGTGAATGGGAGGGGTTAACCATAGAGTGGATGGGAAGGGTCATAGAGTGAATGGGAGGGGTTAACCATAGAGTGGATGGGAGGGGTCATAGAGTGGGTGGGAGGAGTTAACCATAGAGGGAACGGGAGGGGTCATAGAGTGGATGGGAGGGGTTAACCATAGAGTGGATGGGAAGGGTCATAGAGTGAATGGGAGGGGTTAACCATAGAGTGGATGGGAGGGGTCATAGAGTGGGTGGGAGGAGTTAACCATAGAGGGAACGGGAGGGGTCATAGAGTGGATGGGAGGGGTCATAGAGTGAATGGGAGGAGTTAACCATAGAGTGAATGGGAGGGGTCATAGAGTGGATGGGAGGGGTCATAGAGTGAATGGGAGGGGTTAACCATAGAGTGGATGGGAGGGGCCTCATCCTGCAGCCTTTCCATTGGGAGGTCAACAACAGAGCTGGCCTTCTTTATGATTTAATGGAACCTACATTATATCCTGCTCTCTCCTCCCAGGCAGAGGAAACAGTCTTAGAAATGACAGCTATCGACGCGCCGACGCAATACCTGCGTTCCTCGATGTTCCTGTGTTCTCCAAAGCCTCCACTACTACTCCTACTACTACTACTACTACTACTACTTCTACTACTAGTCCTACATCTACTCCTACTACTACATCTACTCCTACTACTACCACCTCCACCACCACTGTTACTTCCACCAGTACCCGGCCAGCCACCCCCGTCACTAAGCCCCTCCCCCACAGTGAGCTGGCGCTACGGGGACAAATCCGCTCCAGGTTGTCCGCTAACGCTACGGGGAAGAGATATAACCCTTCTGGTAATTTACACCTTTACCTACTTCCTTTAACACTTCCTTTACCACTTCCTTTACCACTTCCTTTACCACTTCCTTTAACACTTCCTTTAACACTTCCTTTAACACTTCCTCTACCACTTCCTTTACCACTTCCTTTACCGCTTCCTTTACCGCTTCCTCTACCACTTCCTTTACCACTTCCTTTACCACTTCCTCTACCACTTCCTCTACCACTTCCTCTACCACTTCCTTTACCACTTCCTCTACCACTTCCTTTACCACTTCCTTTACCACTTCCTCTACCACTTCCTCTACCACTTCCTTTACCACTTCCTCTAACACTTCCTCTACCACTTCCTTTACCACTTCCTCTACCACTTCCTTTACCACTTCCTCTACCACTTCCTTTACCACTTCCTTTACCACTTCCTCTACCACTTCCTTTACCACTTCCTTTACCACTTCCTCTACCACTTCCTCTACCACTTCCTTTACCACTTCCTTTACCACTTCCTCTACCACTTCCTCTACCACTTCCTTTACCACTTCCTTTACCACTTCCTCTACCACTTCCTCTACCACTTCCTCTACCACTTCCTTTACCACTTCCTCTACCACTTCCTTTACCACTTCCTTTACCACTTCCTCTACCACTTCCTTTACCACTTCCTTTACCACTTCCTCTACCACTTCCTCTACCACTTCCTCTACCACTTCCTTTACCACTTCCTTTAACACTTCCTTTACCACTTCCTTTACCACTTCCTCTACCACTTCCTCTACCACTTCCTTTACCACTTCCTTTACCACTTCCTCTACCACTTCCTCTACCACTTCCTCTACCACTTCCTTTAACACTTCCTTTACCACTTCCTTTACCACTTCCTCTACCACTTCCTTTACCACTTCCTTTATCACTCCCATTATCTTTCTTTCAGTTCTTTGTTTTCAGAGTTTGAAATTAAGGTTTTTGACCGTTGGGAGTTTGGTCACCTTCTCCAACACAGCGAGTTGGCAGAGTGCCGTACATGAGTGGCATGTACAGCGTTTTGACATAGAGCACTTTAAAGGATGAACTTAACGTGAAAGCCGTCAATATAATTGTCAGGATGTGAAAGTCAGACATTATAACACTTCCCAGTGTGTTCTGTCTAACCTACTTACCTACTGCCTTAGCTACTGCACCTGCATGTGTCTCGCCTTTGGACCACATGGTTCTGGGTTCGATCCCGGGCACCGCCTACTCAGTTTACAGTATGAGTAGCACGCCTTGGGTAACTATTAACTCTTTGACTGCCAATGACAAGATTTTCCATCATATTTTGCTAAGGTGCAGCCTACCAATGAAGAGAATTTTGTTTTTTCAGTGGTTTTCCACCAGTTGGCGCTGTTCTCTAACCTGGGAGTCACCATTCGACTCCCTGGGAAGCAAAGAGGCAGCAGGTCACGTGATCGCAAAAAAACACAGCCCGATCACTACCTTGTTGCCCACAACTATGGAACAGATGATCGCGGCGGCATGCTCCCCCCCCCCCCCCATTCTACGAGACTCGGTTACGCCTTTTAAAGTGATCGGGGGATCGATCATACTGGAGATAAATATTATATGATTTTTCAAAGGTTAGTGAAAACACTCTAAATCGCTGGCCGTGGCTTAGCAAATTGTGTTTTATTTCTCGCAGTCAAAGAGTTAATTGTTACACAGTAGATGTTGGACTGTAGGAGCCTTCTTAACTGCTCTATACAGTAGATGTTGAACTGACTAGAACATTTGATCAGTCCACTAGTTATCAGACCTTTGTGTCTTCTGATGAAAGGTGAAACTCATTGTTTGTTTCTTTTTCGCCACAGTTTTTTTGATCATCATCATCAGGAATGCACAACACCATAGTAATAACACAGTATCGTCTGCATACAGTGAAACATTGTCTTTTCCATACAGCTATCAGCCAATCGCAAGATGTTTCATCACTTCTAAGGCCCGCCCTCGGTGGGGAACAGGCCAATGATAAGAACTGGGGTAATGATGACCTCATCAGTGGAATGCCCTTCTCTTTCCCGTGTCATGTGATCTCGCTGCGTCATCGCTGTTGCGCTGTTCTGTCGTCCATTAACCGTGTCTGTCCTCAGCTGTCTGTCCGTCCGTACGACCAAATGAATGTCCACTGGTTTTTGTCCAACAGGAATGGCCGCTCCAGGAATGGAGTGGAATGCTCTTTGTTGCACATCTCATCCTGATGTTTGCATGTCGGACTCAATCTTACAGTCATGGTTGTGTTGCGCTCGGCGTCGGCCGATTATGACTGATTTACAAAGATTGTGAGCGCTTCAGAAGGCTTGTGATCAACGATCATACCATCACGTTCATCCTATTCTATGATTGGACATTACATCATGGAATAAAGTCATTGTATTCCATGATTGGACATGCATCATGGAATACATTCATCTACATTGCGGGGGGGGGGGGGCTCTTGGTATGTAATCATGTAATTAAAGTAATAAGTAAGGGTATAATCATCATCACTAACATCATGGCTCTTGGCTGCTGATCGCCCTCACTCCTTCACGTATTGGTTACTGTTGTATTGATTGATTGATTGTATTGGTCTTGTAGGTGGAGGCGACAGGAGAACTGTTGTTCCCTCGTTGCCCCTCGGGCCCCTGGGGCGTCTGAGGCGTCTGAGGCCGGTGGGCGGGCCCCTGGGGCGTCTGAGGCCCCTGAGGCCGGTGGGCGGGCCTCAGAGGCCGGTGGGCGGGCCCCTGAGGCCGGTGGGCGGGCCCCTGAGGCCGGTGGGCGGGCCCCTGAGGCGCCCGTCCGTCCCCGCCGTGACGAAGAGCACGATGGCCGGTGGCGTGAGGGAGAATGTGACACACGGACGAGGCAGAAACCCAGAGTTCCCCCTCAGTAACGGCCTTACACGTCCCTCCTCGTCCCCCTCGTCTTCCTCCTCGTCCCCCTCCACCTCCTCCTCCTCCTCCTCCGGAGGCAGAAACACCTCCCTGACTCCCTCCACCTCCTCTGGGATTCCAGGGGGTAACGACACCTCCATAGTTTCTGTTCTCTTTCCACTACAAGAACTGTGTTTCCATTGATTGATTGATTGATTGATTGATTGATTGATTGAATACTTAATAGTTTTATTATTATTATAATGACTTATTATTATACAGGTGTGTGAGGGTCCAACCATGTGTCCACTGTCAGTTATGGTGGTCCTTAAAATGTAATAGTTTGAGAACCTCTGGTGTTGGAATCGTACAACAGACCAAACAGACGTCCAGCTTCATAGCAGCTCCTCTGACCGGGTGGATAAAACCCGCTTCCACAAACGGTTCCAAACCATTTCCTGGTTCCTCTGGTTCCTCTGGTTCCTCTGGTTCGTCCGGTTCCTCTGGTTCCGATCCCAACCCTAGTTCTGGATTTGTTTCCATTACGCTACGACTGCGTTTCACATGGGGGAGACCATATACGCCTATTCGTGCACGTTCATGCACGTTCATGCACGTTCATGCACACGTTTCATGCACGTTTCATGCACGTTCATGCACGTTTCATGCACGTTCATGCACGTTCATGCACGTTCATGCACGTTCATGCACGCACCATCGGCCACGACCGATTGACAAATGCATTTTGTTTTGTTTGTTTTCTGATTGGTTAGGTGAGCATGTTTACATGAACAGAACATGACAAACGTCCATGAAACCACTGAAAACAACTGTTATTATTTTAAATCTGGCAAAAACTGGGACCACGTTGTGGTGAATGTTGAAAACCAGGACATGTTTGTGTTTTAAAGATATTTAGAGATAAATCCCAAACCGGGACGTCTGGTCACCCTAGTTTCACATCAGGTTCTCAGAACCTATAGTTAGGGTTCTGCTACTACCTCTGAGTTCATGGGAACTCAGATATCAGAACTTCATGTGTTGTTTTCCTGAAGGGTTCTGGTTCTGATGTAAACGTAAAGTGAACAGGTTGTGGAGGTTCAGCCTTCGTAGTGGAAGAGATGTGATGTGGAGTTACTGTGTTGTGTTGTCATAGCTGTGCTGAAACACACACACACACACACACACACACACACACACACACACACACACACACACACACACACTGGTGGTTTGGCACGATGGTGACCATGTGGGGAATCGGGTCAGGCTTTGACATTACTGATCCCGCTTTGGGTTTCAGAACGGCTGGCGACCTCACTCTCTCTCATGCACACACACACACACACACACACACACACACACACACACACACACACACACACACACACACACACACACACACACACACACACACACACACACACACACTGTTTTGCGCGGAGGCCTCTGGAGAACAGTTGGCTCGATTGGATTCAAAGCGAAGTGGAAAAGACTCAACATGCTGGAAGGGCTTTTCACACACACACACACACACACACACACACACACACACACACACACACACACACACACACACACACACACACACACACACACACACACACACACACACACACACGCTAGAAGGGCTTTTCCACTGAGCTCCGTGTGCCATTAAACCATCTGCTTCATGTCAGCCGGGTTTTCCCTTCATTTGACTCTTTACAAGCTTTCACTTCCAGTTAGTGACTTGATCAGAGAGAGAGAGAGAGAGAGAGAGAGAGAGAGAGAGAGAGAGAGAGAGAGAGAGAGAGAGAGAGAGAGAGAGAGAGAGAGAGCTTTGCTAACCATGTGGTTCTCCACAGGACACAGACAGCATCACAGAGGTCTCATTCTGCCCAAAGCCGCCGTGTGGAACCCGAGCATTCTGGGTAACAGATCCTCCTCTTCCACATTCTCTGTGTCCGCCATGTTGTCCCTCTAGTCTCCATCCATCCATCCATCTGTCTGTCTGTCTATCCATCCATCATCCATTCATCCATCTGTCTATCCATCCATCCATCTGTCTATCCATCCATCCATCCATCCATCTGTCTATCCATCCATCCATCCATCCATCACTCACTCCTGTCACTCCACAATGCGTGTTTTGCGTGTGTGTGTGTGTGTGTGTGTGTGTGTGTGTGTGTGTGTGTGTGTGTGTGTGTGTGTGTGTGTGTGTGTGTGTGTGTGTGTGTGTGTGTGTGTGTGTGTGTGTGTGTGTGTGTGTGCGTGCGTGCGTGCGTGCGGCGCAAAAGGGGGCGTGTCAACGCTTTGTCGCTGTTTGAAGCTTTGGGGAGTTAAACATCGGTATAGACTTTGTTGTCGTGGGGCGTCAACCAATAGGATTGGGTGTCCTCCCAATAGGAAGGACACACGTGCGTCGTGCAACAACAATAAACACAAACAACAAGCTCACAACACGTCCCGCTGAGATCTTCGTTGTGAGCTTGTTGTGTGAGATTCTTGGAGTCTTAACGGGATATTTCACTTTCAAACACGTTTAGGGTCATTTTAACGTCTCAATCAGGCTTTAGTGTTTCACCCCCTAGACAGTTTAGAAGTTGTTTGATTCAGTATTTAGATAATTTAATGTTCATTTTATCAGACACGCCCCCTTCCTATACAAACCCATTTAACTTGAACTCCATTTTAACCATGTTAGATTCATTAAAACACACGTCTCTGCTTCTAGTGACTGATATTGTCCTTCTAATGAATGTTAGATTCATTAAAACACACGTCTCTGCTTCTAGTGACTGATATTGTCCTTCTAATGAATGTTAGACTCATTAAAACACACGACTCTGCTTCTAGTGACTGATATTGTCCTTCTAATGAATGTTAGATTCATTAAAACACACGTCTCTGCTTCTAGTGACTGATATTGTCCTTCTAATGAATGTTAGACTCATTAAAACACACGTCTCTGCTTTTGGTGACTGATATTGTCCTTCTAATGCGTGAGGGGCTGTGTTTTTACTATGACTTTTTATTAACATTAAAATGTTTGTATTTTATTTGTTTTAAAATACATACATAACATTCATTAGAAGGACAATATCAGTCACCAGAAGCAGAGACGTGTGTTTTAATGAGTCTAACATGGTTAAAATGCAGTTTACAGTTACAATGGGTTTGTATAAGAAGTGTCTGATAAAAGATAATTAATTCATCCAACAAAAAACTGTCGGGGATGAAACACACGTTATAAAATGACCCCAAACATGTTTGAAAATGAAATATCCCTTCAGGCTTAAACTGGGGCTTTGGCTGGTTTTGGGGTTTGGGTTTAGGTTTAGGTTTAGGTTTAGGTTTGGGTTTGGGTTTAGGTTTAGGTTTAGGTTTGGGTTTAGGTTTAGGTTTAGGTTTAGGTTTAGGTTTAGGTTTGGGTTTGGGTTCGGGTTTAGGTTTAGGTTTAGGTTTAGGTTTAGGTTTAGGTTCAGGTTTAGGTTTAGGTTTGGGTTTAGGAGCCGGTGCAAACAATCAGAAGGATTGGATGTGGTTCCATAGCTTCGGTCAGTGTGTGATCACTCTGAACCTTACATGAGTTTTTTTTTTTTTTTTTTTTCATCTATAATGTTGTGCTTGTGATCAGCCATGCTGCTAGAGTTTGTGATGCGACGTAATAGATTAAAATGTGTTCCTTATGCGTGGATGGAGCCGTTACCCATCCACGAAGGAAAAGACATTTATATACCGTATTAGTAATACATACTGGTAGTTATAGTACCTCCCGCCTCTGCATCCTACAATAGCATAGTGTACATCATACTGTATATGACAATGGTGTGTGTGTGTGTGTGTGTGTGTGTGTGTGTGTGTGTGTGTGTGTGTGTGTGTGTGTGTGTGTGTGTGTGTGTGTGTGTGTGTGTGTGTGTGTGTGTGTGTGTGTGTGTGTGTGTGTGTGTGTAGGGGTTGTTTCATGTGCTGGTTTTTCATTCATTTCATTCCATCTGTTTCCACGTTTGTTGTTTTCATTGTGTGTCTGTTGTGTATTTTTGTGTTAAACCACACACTATGTGAAAATGCCTTCCGGGGCAAAAAGAAAAAAGGAAAACAGTGGAATACTGAACAGGACGGTTAAAGTTGAACAAGAAAACGACACCATGTCAATTCAAACAGGATCCATTTTAATATTAATCTTACAATACATGCAGGGAATCTACGTACGTACTGGACGTATGTAGGTCTGTAATCCACGTATCTCCAGAACCATTCCACCGACCGGCTTCAAATTCGCCGAGCACGCCACTGACGACCTGAGAGAGGGCCGCGCCCGGCGTCGAGCCGGCCGGATAGGCCGTCGTCCAGAACTGCCTGTCTGGAAAAAGGCTCTGACCGTGGCCTAAGTTGAGCCAATTGATTGCCATGGCAACCCCAGCCTATAAGCGCCGGCCGGCAGGGTGTTTCAGGGCGGTGTTTCCGTCCGTCCGTACGTACGTCCGTCCATTGGTTGTTTGGAAAATAAACTTTCCTCTGGGAAAGAATTCGGCCCTCGAATCACCAGCTAACTTTAAAGGTTCGATGACATTCATTTTCACATTTTTTATTTTTTATGTTTTTTTGGGGGTTTTATGACCTCAATTACACCCAAAAAATCTGAACTTTGAACATTCAGTGGATTTTCTGTGGTCTGGGGTTTTCTGAATAATTAGGCTGAAAAGTAATCTGAGCTTGGCCCTTCGACAGTGAGGTCACAGTCGATTAATCCCGCCCACTCTCCTCCTCGCCCCTCCCCTTCCCTATCCTTTCCTTTGGGGGGGGCGGAGCAGAGGCGATGATTGACAGGCAAAATCCCTCACCAGCGACACCCGCAGGCAAAGATTTATTTTTTCATTGCAGTTGAAAAGGCTTTAGAAATGTGAGACAAAAACACCTACAGTGAATCACTGGAGTGGAATTTTCAGTTAAAACTTTTTGTACACGTTTGAAGGACCAGGACAAAGACTCTGAATGTGGTGTAAACATGAATGTCATGATACCTTTAAGAAGCTGACTCTGGCGTGAGCCTCTGGCCGAGCTTCAAGGTTTTCTCTCACCGCAGTTTGAAGAAAGAACGATCCCTCCTTAACAGAAAGCCTCTAAAGCAGTGAGACCCCCTCATTACATCTGACTAAAGCAGTGAGACCCCCTCATTACATCTGACTAAAGCAGTGAGACCCCCTCATTACATCGGACTGAAGTTGAGAGCAAGTTAACCACTTTAATCCCTCTAATTCTCCTGTGATGAATGGTGAAACTAGCCGATCTACGAGCTGACAATGCGTCACAAAACATTGTGAGATTCTTCTTCTATCGGCTTATTCCCATCGGGATCGACTCAGCGAATCATTTCTTTCCATCTGCTTCTGTTCTCTGCGTCTTCCTTGTGTCACTAAAGCCACCTGCATGTCCTCTCTGTCTCCTTCATGTCCTCTCTGTCTCCTTCATGTCCTCTCTGTCTCCTTCATGTCCTCTCTGTCTCCTTCATGTCCTCTGTGTCTCCTTCATGTCCTCTCTGTCTCCTTCATGTCCTCTCTGTCTCCTTCATGTCCTCTCTGTCTCCTTCATGTCCTCTCTGTCTCCTTCATGTCCTCTCTGTCTCCTTCATGTCCTCTCTGTCACCTTCATGTCCTCTCTGTCACCTACATGTCCTCTGTCTCCTTCATGTCCTCTATGTCACCTACATGTCCTCTGTCTCCTTCATGTCCTCTCTGTCACCTTCATGTCCTCTCTGTCACCTACATGTCCTCTGTCTCCTTCATGTCCTCTCTGTCACCTACATGTCCTCTGTCTCCTTCATGTCCTCTATGTCACCTACATGTCCTCTATGTCACCTGTATGTCCTCTGTGTCTCCTTCATGTCCTCTGTCTCCTTCATGTCCTCTGTGTCACCTACATGTCCTCTCTGTCTCCTTCATGTCCTCTCTGTCTCCTTCATGTCCTCTGTCTCCTTCATGTCCTCTGTGTCACCTACATGTCCTCTATGTCACCTACATGTCCTCTGTCTCCTTCATGTCCTCTGTGTCACCTACATGTCCTCTATGTCACCTACATGTCCTCTCTGTCTCCTTCATGTCCTCTGTCTCCTTCATGTCCTCTCTGTCACCTTCATGTCCTCTCTGTCACCTACATGTCCTCTCTGTCACCTACATGTCCTCTATGTCACCTGTATGTCCTCTGTGTCTCCTTCATGTCCTCTCTGGCCTATTCCATAAACCTCCTTTAGTCTTTCTTTTCACTTTTTTTCTTTTTCACTATTTTTGAAAAAAAAAAGTCAAATAACTTTGACTATTTTAGACCAGAGGGTTAGTTGGGATATTGTAGTTGTGTTTTCCTGGGGAGCGTTCATGGCCTTCAGCCTATTTGCTTCTTGCTTGCTTGCCTGCGTTGTGCCTCGTAGGGCTTTGCATCATTTTGTAAGCACTCTTTGGGAAGTGTTTTACATTGTACGCGCAGAGAGCTTTTGGAAGGGCTGCACATGATTTTGTACGCGGAAAGAGCTTTGAGAAAGGCTGTACATCATTTTTGAAAGCGCAGAGAGGTTTGGAAGTGTTGTACATGTCTTTTTGTAAGCGCAGAGAGCTTTTGGAAGGGCTCTACATGTTTTTTTAAGCGCAGATAGCTTTTGGAAAGGCCTTGCTTCTCCACGGAGGTGCCAATGTTTAGAACAGGCCCTCACGCTACCACCAGAGCATGGCAGGTGTTGGCATCTCATATCTTCCTAATATGGAAAACAATGTTTGATGCTGGTTTTACACACTGGGGCTCTATGGAGCACAGAGCCAATGTTTACTGGATTCACACAGCTGCTGGAAAGTAACTCATTACATTTACTACTGTAGCCTACTCTAGGTCAGTACTTTAAGGTACGTTTACTTTACTTTGAGTATTACCTTTGTTTTTATACTTAACACTTCTACCTCGCTACACCTCAGAGGCTCATCCTTTAACACTTCTACCTCGCTACACCTCAGAGGCTCATCCTGTGCGTTTTACTCCAGTACGATTATCTGACAGCTTTAGTTACAACTTATATTACTTTGGCCGATTTTGCCCATTTAGACCTGGAACAGCAATACGTTATTATACCTTTCAATCCGGTAAGCCCTTTTAGTTGTTGCTGGATACAGTATATAGAACTGGATACAGTAACTGGATACAGTATATAGCAACATTATTTTTTGAAATGTGTTTAATATATATATATTTTTTTTTTCAGAAAACAGTGTTTAGAATGGGCCTCAGATCTAAATGGTTTTAATTGATTGAAAATGTTATTAGGCAAAAGAATGTACAACAACACAGTTACATTTATAATACTTTTGTCTAAAAGGTCCGACCAAAAAAGTCCTTGCGGACTTGTTTCTGTTGGGGTCCTTGAATTAATTTCATAGACATATATAGCAACCAAACAGTTCAAAAATCAACATAAAAATACAGAGAAAAAATACCACTATGTGCCCAAAAAAAGCATGAAAAATAAAATATATATATTAACACATTGGGTGCCAGAGGTTTATTAAAATATTATACGTTGAGTGCCAGCATTTCTTCCATCCACTTGCGTTATACGTTTCGTGCTGTGAGAAGCCCCGACGCGGAAATGCATGTAAACAAAGCGTGCGTGCGAGACGGCGGAGGGTCCCGACTAACGCCTGGAACAATAATATTTCTAACGCGATCCTCCATTGCAGCGTGATCGCCGATCGAAAACGGCTCGTTTCCACCACATTAAAAAGAAATGGAGATATTAAGCTTTTAATCAAGGAGATAACATTGAAAACGCCGACCGGAAGGATTTTTGACATGGAGCCAGATCCAGCCTCTTCTTCTCAGAAACTCCTTGGGTGATGTCAAAGTTTCGTTTTAGCGCCCCACGTGGCCCACATGTATAAAAATAGAATTGGGTCAAAAACGGTCCGGACCGTTTTCGGCACTTCTCGTTTGGACCCTCAAAAACGGTCCGGACCGTTTTTGGCATTCAATGTGTTAAAAAAAAGGGGAGTCTACCGGGAAACTGGTACTAGCTCCTCTTTTGGCCTCCAGAAAGATGAGTTTTTAGGGCTGTTTGAATTTTTTTGAGGGATGGGGTTAGACTATTCCATACCTTGGTGGCTGTGCTGTAGAAGGAGGATTTGCCCATGGCTTAGATCATTTGTGTTAACTTATTACAAAACATGTATTAACACAGTGGTTCTCAAACCTTTTCATGTCATGGACCCCTAAATTGACACTTATTAGCCCGCAGACCCCCATTTGAAAAGATATGCCAGGGACCCATAAGAGAAGATTTTGACGGCTCTAGCAGTGATTCTCAATTATTTTAATTTCAAGGACCCCCAGTTTGACATGAATTAGGCTACGGACCCACAATTAATGGTATTTCTATTTCCAATTTGGACCCCAATTTATATTGATAAATCAATGTTAATTTAACTCTGAGAGTGTACAAATGGAACCAAATGGACCCTTAGAAGTCTATAACTCTGAGAGTGTACAAATGGAACCAAATGGACCCTTAGAAGTCTATAACTCTGAGAGTGTACAAATGGAACCAAATGGATGGGTCCATTTGGTTCCATTTGTACACTCTTAGAGTTACAGACCCATAAGGGTCCATTTGGTTCCTAACTATCTATCATTTAGCTGGGGACCCCCTGGAACTCCCTCAAGGACCCCTGGGGGTCCCCGGACCCCACTTTGAGAACCAATTAATTAACCAATTAAGCACTGTTTTATACTTAAAGGAGAATACCGGACAAATTACCGGACAGAACCTGGCAACACGAGTTGCCAGGTTCTGGAAAGAAACAAGCATCCAGTGTTAAATCGTTCGCCATTAACGGTGGCCTCGCAGGAAATTTCAACGCATGTTTGACTATCATGAGACTCCACAATGACTAGCAGTAGAGAGAAAAACAACTTTGCCTCGGTTATAATAGACGAATCTCCCTAACCCACGCGCTCCCATTCTGACAACGGAGGGGGTTTAAAAAATGACGACACGGGAATCTATGGAAAAAAAGAACGCCACTTTTCACGTCGGTCGGTGAGTAACGAGACATCAAAGACAACACTTAATTTGTCCGGTATTCTCCTTTAAGCTATTTCTTTAAAAAGTATGCAACTTTTACTTTGCTACTTCGAGTACATTGTGATGCCAATTAATGCACTTTTGCTCAAGTCAAAGTTTGAACCCAGGGCCTTATACTTGTAACAGAGTATTTTAACTGTAACTGGAGTACAACAACATGCTCATACTTCCAGCGCTGTTTAGGAGCGGCTGATCAGTTGCAGGTGTTTTGCGGTTGGTTGGTCGTTGGTTGGTTTGTTCGTTTGGCTGCAGCCTGAAGCCATTTTCACCTCCTTATGTTCACCTCCTTATGTTCACCTCCTTATGTTATGTTCACCTTCTTATGTTCACCTCCTTATGTTCACCTCCTTATGTTATGTTCACCTTCTTATGTTCACCTCCTTATGTTCACCTCCTTATGTTCACCTCCTTATGTTCAGTCTATGGATCCACACTCTGACGTTAGAGCAGGGCTCTTCAACGTTTTCAGCCCAAGGACCCCCTAGCTGAGAGAGAGATGAAGCAGGGACCCCCTAGCTGAGAGCGAGATGAAGCAGGGACCCCCTAGCTGAGAGAGAGATGAAGCAGGGACCCCCTTAGCTGAGAGCGAGATGAAGCAGGGACCCCCTAGCTGAGAGAGAGATGAAGCAGGGACCCCCTAGCTGAGAGCGAGATGAAGCAGGGACCCCCTAGCTGAGAGACAGATGAAGCAGGGACCCCCTTAGCTGAGAGAGAGATGAAGCAGGGACCCCCTTAGCTGAGAGAGAGATGAAGCAGGGACCCCCTAGCTGAGAGAGAGATGAAGCAGGGACCCCTTAGCTGAGAGAGAGATGAAGCAGGGACCCCTTAGCTGAGAGAGAGATGAAGCAGGGACCCCCTAGCTGAGAGAGAGATGAAGCAGGGACCCCTTAGCTGAGAGAGAGATGAAGCAGGGACCCCCTAGCTGAGAGAGAGATGAAGCAGGGACCCCTTAGCTGACAGAGAGATCTACAAGCTCACAACGCCTCGCGCTGTGAGGCGTTGTGAGCTTGTAGATCTGCTATTTTTGGCTAAAGTTCTCCTCAGAAAAGGGAATGCTAAGGTTCAAGTGGTTAATGTAAAAATATATATAAAATATATTATCACACAAAGATTTGGCGGACCCCCTGTAGTAACTCTGAGGACCTCCTAGGGGTCCCAGACCCCCTGTTGAAGACCCCTGCGTTAGAGGAAAACGTCACCCAAGACATGACTTTATTTCTATCGTTTACTTAAAAATGGTAAATGGTGCATTTATACATTTATAGATTTATACAGCATTTATATATATATATATATATATATATATATACATATATATATATATATATATATATATATATATATATATATATATATATATATATATATATATGTTGTGACTTTAAAGCCCGTGGGGCCCACATGGTCTTCCTCATGACGTTGTTCTTTGACTTTACGTTTAACGGGCCACTCTGTGAGCTTTTATAAGAAGAGAGAAGCGGAAAAAAAATCTGTTTTATGAATAATAAGAGTGTTTAAAATGAAAACATGTGAGTCTCTGATGCCCAGTTTGTAAAAAAAAACTAAAAAACAAACAGAACAGAGAAGCAGGCCTGTAGCCAGTGGTGGAGAAAGTACTCCCATTTCTTATGAGTAAAAGTATCAATACTGCATTGTATGTTACAAGTAAAAGTCCGGAATGAAAAATGTGCTTGAGTAAAAGTAAAGCGGTGTTGGTATCTAAATGTACTTAAAGTACAACAGTAAAAGTACTCATTATGCAGAATGTCCTGTTTCACAAGTTTTCAAATGTATAAAATCGAAATCTTTTGAAAATAGCAGATCTACAAGCTCACAATGCGTCGCATCGCAAAACACATTGTGAGCTTGTAGATCTGCTATCAAATGGCCGAAATGTATATATGACTGAAGTGGTTAATGTATGTTTTGTAATAATAATCAAAATCTACAAAGTAACTAGTAACTAAAGTTTTCAGATAATTAGTGTAGTGGAGTAAAAGTACAATATTTGTCTCAGAGATGTAGTGGAGTAGAAGTAAAAGTACTACAAATTGTAAGTACCCCAGTAAAGTAAAAGTACTTCAAAACTGTACTTAAATACAGTACTTGAGTAAATGTACTTAGTTACTTTCCACCACTGGCTGCTGCCCCCCTAGAGAGAGAGAGAGAGAGAGAGAGAGAGAGAGAGAGAGAGAGAGAGAGAGAGAGAGAGAGAGAGAGAGAGAGAGAGAGAGAGAGAGAGAGAGAGAGAGAGAGAGAGAGAGAGAGAGAGAGAGAGAGAGAGAGAGAGAGAGAGAGAGAGAGAGGTAATATAATTGACAACAGATGTAGTATTTCTTGGTATGGGCTCAGAGCTTCAGAACATAAAGATGTTATAAAGATGTTGATCTACAAGCTCACAATACGTCGTATCACAAGCTTGTAGATCGGCTATTTTCAAATGTATAGGGCTGAAGTGGTTAATAATCAAAATCTACAAAGTAACTAGTAACTAAAGTTGTTAAATAATTGTAGTGGAGTAAAAGTATAATATTTGCCTCTGAGATGTAATGGAGTAGAACTAAAAGTACTGACAGTTTGAAATACTCCAATAAAGTAAAAGTACCTCAAAACTGTACTTAAGTACAGCACTTGAGTAAATGTACTTGGCTACTTTACAGCACTGCCCACGACCCTAACGATGGAGACCTTAAAGATGTTCAACAGTCCAGGGTATCCCACTGTTTCACATTAAAGCACAACCTGGTTCCATGTGGCTTGTGTTTGTGACTGTGTGATGTTGACGGTCCAACATCAACACAGAGTTTGGCTGCAGGGCGCTACGCAATGCTGGCTCACCCCAACAAGTCACCGGTTGACTTCTTAGGATGTCCGTCCTAAGAAGTCAAACGGTTGACTCCTTCGGACGGACATCCCAAGAAGTCAAATGTTGACTGGAGGGGGGAGGGGCAAATACGTCACATGTCACTGGGAGCATGTGGCTCCAGTTCCTAGATGGTACAAATCCTGTTGTGTTGTGTTGTATTCTTACTGTTGGTGTTTGTTCGTGTTGTGTTGTGTTGTGTTGTCCTCCGTTGTGTTTGTTAGGCTCTCCATCACGACCCTCCGTCAACAAGAGAACCAACCTGGTTGGAAAGCCTGGAGAGCTAGGTGATTATTGTTATTGTTATTGTTATTGTTATTGATATTGATATTATTATTATTATTAACAGAGTCTTTAAGGGGTGAGTCCGAGTCCGGTCTTGAGTTTTTGGCCACGAGTCTGAGTCGCAAGTCTCTTATTGTTTTATTTTTGTTATTATGTACTTATACGACGTAGTCTAAGGCTGAACTACAGTTATGATGGTCCACAAACCCAACCTGAAATGAGAAATGCACAGACTGAATGTTTATCAGAATGGTAGGATACATTCAGTCATGCTCCTTTGCGTCTTAAAAGGATAATCCCGCCCCCCAAAAAAAATAATCTATGGATTAGTCACCCCATGGAGACTTGAATTCATGGATTTTATTTTTGTTTTTGTCGCATTCCTAAGACAATAATTTGATGACCGGCAATGGTTCCGGTAGGAGACACAAAGGAGACTATTTTTTTGTGCAAGAAGCTCACAGCGCGTCCCGTTGAAATACCTTGTGAGATTAATTTTTCCGTGTGTTTTCGTCAGCCTTTGTGTGATCCTCATGTTTGATCTTCTTTGAGTCGTTTGTAGGCTATTGGTGGAGCAGGACAACCATGTCTGTGTGTGTTTGTGTGTCTCTTTGTCCAGACAAGTTGAACAGGCTGAAGCTAACAGACAAGTTGTCTGTGTTGAACCCTCACTTCGCTGCGGTCACGGCCAAACCAGCCAAACAGCGCCGCAAACCCAAACCAACCACTACTACAACCACCACCACCACTACAACCACCACCAGAAGAACCACCTCCACCCCCATCACAGCGCCGGTTGAGAATGGTACCGTACAAAATGTCCTTTTTCATATCGTCACCTTCTTAAAATAATGGCCTAAGTCTGTTTTTTGAGGAAAATCATATTTTTGTTTAAATCAGCTCTTCATGACACTGGCCACCTCTGGTAACATCGCCTTTATCCTAATTGAAAAGGTCATGCTGTTCGGTCTCTGGCGTTCTTTTCTATCTGCAACCAGGTGTATCTCAGTCTCTTGGTGTCTAAGTCACTTACTCCATTCATAATTTAGTCTAGTCTAGTTTATAATAACACATATTTAATCCTCATGTTACGTAACTGACAGACAGTGTTATTTCTATGTCAATAGTCATATATTGTTAGAAACCTTTTGGGTGAAATGATTAAGAAATATCAGGACATTAGGGACAGTTTAGTTGACGGTTAATTGTCGCTCAAATAACTGTGTTTCTGTTTGGTATTTAGGCTTTGTAAACTAACAAAAGGTGCACAGGCCGTATATGACAATAACTTACATCATTTACTGGAATCAGCAGATATACAAGCTCGAAGCACTATCCTTTTTATGTTTGAAAATATATGAGTGTTTTTCAACATTGAAATTGAACATTATGCAAACAATAATTGTGATTATCTCAAATAATTGTGATTAGGTGATTATGTAATCATTATGACAGGCCATAATAATCTGAATGTGTGTTTTTCCCTTGCAGTGACTCAGTTTGAACACTGGGAGGAGTCGGATAAGTTCAGCTCTCAGCCCAACTCTGACCTGGACGCCATGGGCAAGAAACGCTTTGTTGGTGAGTCACCTTCATCATCATCATCATCATCATCATCATATCAGATCTATCCACTTGTCAGGGAATCTCTAACTCTGACAATATTCATACCTCCTCTCCTCTCCTCTCCTCTCCTCTCCTCTCCTCTCCTCTCCTCTCCTCTCCTCTCCTCTCCTCTCCTCCCCTCCCCTCTCCTCTCCTCTCCTCTCCTCTCCTCTCCTCTCCTCTCCTCTCCTCTCCTCTCCTCTCCTCTCCTCTCCTCTCCTCCCCTCCCCTCCCCTCTCCTCTCCTCCCCTCTTAGCTCCTCATGTCATATATAAGACAGATAAAGGTCCAGATGAACCATGCTCCATCACCTCCTCTCTCAACTACTTCCCGGAGGATGAAGGGGGCGAGGCCAATGTCACGGCCCCGCCCAGGACTCCGCCCTCTAACGTCACCGTGGTAACGGTGGAAGGATGCCCCTCCTTCATCATCCTGGACTGGGAGAAAAGCGACAACGGGACCACAGGTACCAACAACCATTAAACATTAAACATGGGCGATCGCCTTTTACGTCTCATCCCCAATAGGGTGATTTCACCTTATATGGCAGTGGTTCTCAACCTGTGGTTCAGGACACCCAGGGGGGTCCCCACATGATTGTGGGGGGGGGGGGGGAATAAAAAAGACCATCACTGCATCAAAAAGTATTCAACAAACTATACTAAATGTATAAAAACTGGTCAAATATTGGCCAAATTGTCAAATAGGCTAAGAGGCAAAAAAAAATGCAGATCTACAAGCTCACAACGCCTTGCGTTGCGAGGCGTTGTGAGCTTGTAGATCGGCTGTTTTCACAATATTTATCTGTAGAACCGAGTCAAACAAAATGTAATGCCTCAACTCCTACAATTCCAAGTGCTTATCAGGGTGGGGGGGGTCTCAGTTAACATAGGATTAATTTGGGGGGTCGCGACTTGAAAAGGTTGAGAACCACTGTTATATGGGACAGACAACCCAACCTGTGAACAAATAATTGACAAAAAACGCCTA
>NC_137626.1:801478-821478 GCF_963280865.1 Gymnoscopelus braueri
CCTTTACGTCAAGGATGTTTGTTTTGTTTTATTTGTTTGTTTGTTTCCAATAAGGGATTATGAAACGTCTATGTATAAATACTTACTGTACTAGCAGAGCATCCTGTTAAATATTTATCAAGCAAACAGGCCACACAGGAAACAGGAAACAGGAAACATGGAGTTAGCGCTGATTCCTGCAGTGGCTAGATATATTTTTATGTGTAGAATGAAGGGAAGCTGGCTCCCTCCTGAAATCATTATTTTCATAAATAAGTAAACCTTGTCGTTGATGCTATTTATGAATATTATTTTCATAAATACATACATTGTTATTAAAGTTATTTATCTAAAGGCCTCGGATGTACAGAAACATTGTACTGGGAGCTGACCGGTACAACCACAGTGTGTTACTGTTGTACTGGGAGCTGACCGGTACAACCACAGTGTGTTACTGTTGTACTGGGAGCTGACCGGTACAACCACAGTGTGTTACTGTTGTACTGGGAAATGACCGGTACAACCACAGTGTGTTACTGTTGTACTGGGAAATGACCGGTACAACCACAGTGTGTTACTGTTGTACTGGGAAATGACCGGTACAACCACAGTGTGTTACTGTTGTACTGGGAAATGACCGGTACAACCACAGTGTGTTACTGTTGTACTGGGAGCTGACCGGTACAACCACAGTGTGTTACTGTTGTACTAGGAGCTGACCAGTACAACCACAGTGTGTTACTGTTGTACTGGGAGCTGACCAGTACAACCACAGTGTGTTACTGTTGTACTGGGAGCTGATACATGGTTACTGTGAGGGTTGAGGTTATAAATTAATAAATAAAATGTGTTTATGTGTATATGGTGAGAATGCATTATATTCATATATTGTTTTGTGTAAACACTTTGTGGCTTTTCTTACTGTCCACGACCAGGGCCCAGTCACCGCCGTGGTCATTCATGTCAAGGACCCCCAAATTGATATGTATTCGGCCGCGGACCCCCCGCCATCTGAAAAGGTTTTGTGCCAGTGTCCCCCCAGAACAGAAAACATTGTCTATATTTTTTCAAAATGTTTCAACAAATAGCAGATGTACATCTGCTATTTTTGAATAGCCAACTTATACATGGAGATGAGTGTACCCACTCACCACGTGGTCAGATTCAAGGACCCCCAAAATTATATGTATTTGGCCGCGGACCCCCATCTCCAAATATTATGTTCCAGGGACCCAACAGAAGCAAAGATTTGAGTTACAAATGTTCGCTTTGAAAAAATATATACATTCAAAGATTTGCACAATTTAAAAAAAATTGCTTTACTCTATGTTGTATTCATGTTGACATAAAATATGATTGACATCAAGACCATATTGTCTTTTGTATTAAAGTGTCCTTATAGAAATCATGGCCATATTGTCTTTTGTATTAAAGTGTCCTTATAGAAATCAAGACCATATTGTCTTTGTATTAAAGTGTCCTTATAGAAATCAAGACCATATTGTCTTTGTATTAAAGTGTCCTTATAGAAATCAAGACCATATTGTCTTTTGTATTAAAGTGTCCTTATAGAAATCAAGACCATATTGTCTTTTGTATTAAAGTGTCCTTATAGAAATCAAGACCATATTGTCTTTTGTATTAAAGTGTCCTTATAGAAATCATGGCCATATTGTCACTAGCGCCTCCCTATGGTTCCACAAGGGAGCCTTTGCACCCCCACCCCTTGTCACAGTCTGCTGAGTTTTGCACTATCGTCAAGTCTGCCTGGTTGCTTGTTTCTCTCACACAAGCAAATACCTGGCAAGCAAATACCTGGCAACCAGTGTTGCCAGGTATTTGCTTAACAAGCCAAGTCTGCTTGCTTGCTGCGATGCATTTCCGCATGTATTCATAAATCTAGTTGCTTATTTCTCTCACATAACTGGCAGCACCAGTTTCACAGTGGTGAAAGAAACATGGTTCAGATTTAGTTAGTTAGTTATCAACTGGAAATGATGAATGTAGGAGATGTTTGGACGTTATCTACCATAAATGATGAATGTAGGAGATGTTTGGACGTTATCTTCTATAAATGATGAATGTAGGAGATGTTTGGACGTTGGAGGACATCTTGGTGATGTAGGAGATGTTTGGCCGTTGTAGAGACATCTATGGTGATGTAGGAGATGTTTGGACGTTGGAGGACATCTTGGTGATGTAGGAGATGTTTGGCCGTTGTAGAGACATCTATGGTGATGTAGGAGATGTTTGGACGTTGGAGGACATCTTGGTGATGTAGGAGATGTTTGGACGTTGGAGGACATCTTGGTGATGTAGGAGATGTTTGGCCGTTGGAGGACATCTTGGTGATGTAGGAGATGTTTGGACGTTGGAGGACATCTTGGTGATGTAGGAGATGTTTGGCCGTTGGAGGACATCTTGGTGAGTACAGAATGTATTCATGTGCAGAATTGGCCGCTGTGCCACTGTGGTGGAAAAAGTACTCCAATGTTTTACTTAAGTAAAAGTATTAATACTGCAATGTAGAAGTACTCTGTTACAAGCAAAAGTCTGGTGTTCAAAAATTTCTTGAGTAAAAGTACAAAAGTATTGGTATCGAAATTTACTTAAAGTACCAAAAGTAAAAGTACTGAAATGTTGGAAAATAGACGATCTACAAGCTCACAACGAGCTTGTAGATCAAATAGCCTAGGTATAAAATAGGACCAAAGTGGTTAATGTGTGTTTTGTAATCAAATAATTTATACCTGCAAAGTAACTAATAACTAAAGTTTTCAAATAATTGTGGTGGAGTAAAAGTACAATATTTGCCTCTGAGATGTAGTGGAATAGAAGTAAAAGTACAGACAATTGGAAATACTCCAGAAAAGTAAAAATACTTAACATTTTGACTTAATCACAGGACTTAAGTAAATGTGAGCAGGCCTGGTGTTTCGGGCATCAACTCGTGAGATGAGAAACGGTAGAAACTAAGCAAAATAACTTCTTTTTTTTTTTGGCTGATTTTCGTTTTTTTCCATATTAACACAGTTCGAATGTCGAGCAAGCTTTCAATCCCAACAGATATCCGTTTTAACGTCATTAAATGGTTAAATTTGTATAGTAAAGTAGGCTCCTATTCTGCTAGTCTGTGTGCCTGTTTGTGAGTCCTGTGGGCGGAGAGTTTGGTAGAGAGTTGCTAACCCGAGAGGTTTCGATTGGTCATAGCTAGGCATTGTACTCCGGTTACAAGCCTAATCCCCGCCCATCAGTTTCGCTCCTCTCTGTGGTGGTGTAAAGTTACTAAGTACATTTACTCAAGTACTGTACTTAAGTACAATTTTGAGGTATTTTACTTTACTGGAGTAATATCCACTGGGTGAATATTCAACCTGAGGCTGAAACTAACTTCACCACGGTGGACCCTGGTCCAGAGCGTTAGTGAGTTCCCTCTAACGCCCTGGAAGACTCAAGAGTAGTGAAAATAAACAAAACCATTTCGCTACTCACTGAAACAAAGGCTGTTTTGTGTTGTTGAAAGTCTATTCTCGGAGGTGGGAAGCCTCTCAGCACCCCAGCTACTCTGTAAAATACACTTTTTGGGCAGAAAATGTCCGCAAGACGGAAATTATTTTTATTTACTCCACAGTGCCCTCTACAGATTTGGTTAATGATAAGTTCAAATTGTCCAGATCTGTAGAGGGCGCAGTGGAGTAAATACAAATTATCTCACTAACGCTCTGGACCAGGGCTAGGAAGCGGCCAGTATTGCGTTAGTCTTTTTCGGGACAGAATCTAGTTGTATAAACAATATAAGATTGTAGCGAACACAGCAGCTAGGTGAGGTCAGCCCCAGCTAAACAACAGGCCGCTCGACGTTCGTATGGAAGTATTTCACTGAAGATGTGGCCAAAACAACAGTGGAGTAACGAGGCTAGGAGCTTTAGCATTGTTAGCTCGTCGCCAAGCGTCATGGCAGAACGTACACCTGGTGTTTGCATTTCTCCATTTACAACTCGTACATCTACATAAACGTTCAGATTTCAAATATAAAGTTCTTATCTCATGACCACGGGTGTTATAATTATGTACGGGCCCTCATAAGTACCCGTATCTTCCGTATTGTTAAATAAAAAGCATTTTGATCCGATTGATGGCCATCTCCGTTTTTTTTTTCAACTACGCGGCCGTATCGGTTGGGGGGGTATTGCACTCCTGATACGTTATAACTATGAGAAAATGGCCGCCGATCGGATTAAAATGCTTTTTATTGAACAATATGGAAGATACGGGTACTTAGACCCACCCGAAGTGAATGGTAACATCCGTTGTCATGAGGTAAGGACTTTATATTTGAAATCTGAACGTTTCTGTAGATGTACGGGTTGTAAATGGAGAGTGCAAACACCAGGTTGGAGTTAATCCAGGACCTAGCTTGTGCGTGTCTTTATCATTAGTAGGTAAACCTCGACTATAGTCGACTACCAGTGGGTCAAATTTAGTGGTGGAAGAAGCACTTGGTGGTAGCAACACCACAATATAGAAAGTAAAAGGCCTGTGCTCAAAATGTTACGTTCAAGCAAAGTAAAAGTACAAAAGTATTGGCATCAAAATATACTTAAAGTACCTAAAGTAAAAGTACTCAAATGTTTGAAAATAGCTGATCTACAAGCTCACAACACGTTGCAATGCGCATTGTGAGCTTGTAGAGCGGCTATTTTCAAATAGCCTATGTATAAAATACCTAAAAAAATGTACTTAAGTACAGTACTTGAGTAAATGTACTTAGTTGCTTTCCACAGTAAAAATCCGAAAATGGGGGAGTGGTTAGAGGAGTGGCTAGGTTGAATAAATTACCCATTGTTCACGCCCATTACCTGGAGCTGAGAGGTGCTAGAAAGTGGAAATTCTTTACAAGGGATTATCTCAGTTTAGACTATTAAAGATGACAAGATTCAAATGATCACATCTTCTTCAAATGTGTTCCAATTTCAATGAATGATACATCATATGAAAGCTTATATTCTGTACTTCAACAATCTGTAATAAAATGAAAAATGAAAAATGCCCCCTTGCTGCCTAAAGCACTGTACCCGCTCACAAATGTACTTAGTTACTTTACATCACTGCCGTGTCGTATGTATTTGAGTTGAAGTACAAAAGTATAAAATGTAAGGGAGTCTGGGGTCAAAAGTAACACACTCAATAATTCTAGTCAGAAACAAGCTAGAGGGATGAGACTTCTTCTGCACATGCTCAGTAGAGTTTTCTCTCTGCCTATGGAAGGGTAGAATGATCATTTCATCTCAGCAGAAGTTTTCAACAAAAACTGATTTTGAGCTGTAAACGTACATTTTTTTAATGTACAGTATTTTCCTTCTGCTGTCTAAAGTTTAGATGACAGCTAATTTAAACTTAGATGAATTGTATCTCTATGTTATTGGTCACAAATTAACGTCAACAGCCTATGATAATCTAGGTGTTTCTAGCTAGAATATGGGATTTAATCATGGTTGCCCCATCGGGGGGAATTGTAACACAGTGACCGGGGTCAATTCTAACAATGTGTTTCAATGCAAGCATATTTTTACTCTGGGATTACATACTTTTATGATAGTAAATGAACATATTTCACTAAATTTCAAAGTAAAAATACATTTAAAATAAATAGACATAAACTTCAAAAACTAAATTGAAAAATTTAATAATTTGGATAAAAATAAAACATTAAGTAACAATATTAAATTATAAAAATACATATTACTTAGTTGTACTTAGTTAGTAGTTAGTAGTGTTTTTATTTTAGATATAGTGTGTTAATATGACTTATTTTTACAGTGTTACAATTGCCCCCATCATGGGGGCAATTTTAACACTCTGCCTTATTGCATTAAAAGTAATATTTTAGTCTTGTCCTTACTAGTGAATTATGAAGGGAAATGTAAATAGTGTTTCTTTTGACTCCGGTCTCCCCTACTTAAAGTATCAAAAGTAAAATGACTCATTATGCAGAATGTCCCATTTCAAGTTTTCAAATGTATAGAAATATTATATATATTATATTATGTATAGAAATAATATAGCAGATCTACAAGCTCTGTTAGCTTGTAGATCTTCAGCCCATTTGAAAATAGCCGATCTACAATGCGTCACGATGTAAATTGTGAGTAAAAGTAGGCTACTCACACTTACTTACTTTTGGTACTTTCAGTACATTTTTATACCAATACTTTTGTACTTTTACTCAAATAAATGTTGAATTCCGGACTTTTACTTGTAAGGGAGTATGTCTAAAGTATTTCTACATTGCAGTATTGATACTTTTATTTAAGTAAGAGATGTGAGTGCTTTTTCCACCACTGGTTATGAACAGAACTGACTATGATATTGGCTGGAGGGTAACATGGCCAACGTGAAATCACACACACACACACACACACGTGGAGGTGATCTTCTCACATGGCGGGCTGCTCTTAATATTCCGTTCAGGGCAACAGGTGCTTTATTTTGACATGTTTTATGGTGATGAGTCGTGATGCTTTTATTGTGAAAGCTGAGCTTCAGGGATGTTTAGAATGTGAGTGAGGAACGTCCAACCTGACCATGGCACACACGCACACGCACACACACACACACACACGCACACACACACGCACACACACACACACACACACGCACACACACACACACGCACACACACGCGCGCGCACGCACGCACGCACGCTTGCACGCACGCACGCACCCCAGACCCTCTTCACCACTTGAACCCCAGCATCCATATTCTGGGTTGAACATTGGCAAAAAACATCAGATCTACAAGCTCACAACGCGTCATATACATTCGTTTCCCATGTTACCAGGCAGTGCAGCTTTTCTTTGCTGGTGTTTGTAGTTCATTTGATTCACCTTGCAGTGTTGACTCAATGAAAGAAAACTACAAACATGGTGGTTATCTGGTGTGTAGTTCATTTGACTGACGTTGCAGTGTTGACTCCATATAGTTTTATATAATAGAGATGTAACAGGAAATGGTCTGAGGTCTGGTGGTCTGTACAGAGGTCTGGTGGTCTGTACAGAGGTCTGGTGGTCTGGTGGTCTGTACAGAGGTCTGGTGGTCTGTACAGAGGTCTGGTGGTCTGTACAGAGGGCTGGTGGTCTGTATAGAGGTCTGGTGGTCTGTACAGAGGTCTGGTGGTCTGTACAGAGGGCTGGTGGTCTGTACAGAGGTCTGGTGGTCTGTACAGGGGTCTGGTGGTCTGTACAGAGGTCTGGTGGTCTGTACAGAGGTCTGGTGGTCTGTACAGAGGTCTGGTGGTCTGTACAGAGGTCTGGTGGTCAGAGGTCTGGTGGTCTGGTGGTCTGTACAGAGGTCTGGTGGTCTGGTGGTCTGTACAGAGGTCTGGTGGTCTGTACAGGGGTCTGGTGGTCTGTACAGAGGTCTGGTGGTCTGTACAGAGGTCTGGTGGTCTGTACAGAGGTCTGGTGGTCTGTACAGGGGTCTGGTGGTCTGTACAGAGGGCTGGTGGTCAGAGGTCTGGTGGTCTGGTGGTCTGTACAGAGGTCTGGTGGTCTGGTGGTCTGTACAGAGGTATGGTGGTCAGAGGTCTGGTGGTCTGGTGGTCTGTACAGAGGTCTGGTGGTCTGGTGGTCTGTACAGAGGTCTGGTGGTCTGGTGGTCTGTACAGAGGTCTGGTGGTCTGTACAGAGGTCTGTACAGAGGGCTGGTGGTCTGTACAGAGGTCTGGTGGTCTGTACAGGGGTCTGGTGGTCTGTACAGAGGTCTGGTGGTCTGTACAGGGGTCTGGTGGTCTGTACAGAGGTCTGGTGGTCTGTACAGGGGTCTGGTGGTCTGTACAGAGGTCTGGTGGTCTGTACAGAGGTCTGTACAGGGGTCTGGTGGTCTGTACAGAGGGCTGGTGGTCTGTACAGAGGTCTGTACAGGGGTCTGGTGGTCTGTACAGAGGGCTGGTGGTCTGTACAGAGGTCTGGTGGTCTGTACAGAGGTCTGGTGGTCTGTACAGAGGGCTGGTGGTCTGTACAGAGGTCTGTACAGAGGGCTGGTGGTCTGTACAGAGGTCTGGTGGTCTGTACAGAGGTCTGGTGGTCTGTACAGAGGGCTGGTGGTCTGTACAGAGGTCTGTACAGGTGAATCTCTATCCGGTTCCACTAGTAAAAAACACCAGATCGTTCTCTGGTAAAAATTTTATGTTAAAAATGTATTTAATTTTATGTAAAAAAAACGGTGTTTTGCGACCACTCATAGTTAACCCCTGCAGTGCACATCAATTGATAATTGCACCTTCTGACTGTTGACCAACGCCTGTCATCTTCTGGAAGTGATGACAGGCGTTGGTCAACGGTCTAGCGGTAGCCGGGTTGGAAGCTGTTCATACACCTGGTGGTGTTTTGCCCTTGATGTGGATTTGCTCATCTCCCATTATACGTTCTGCCAGGACAACACATAAATGGATGAAGACTCATGAAGAATAAAATATATTTAATGAATATAAAATGAGCAATATATTTATTATGGTTTGGAGATGATCCAAAACAACATGTGGTAGCATGGGGTGGCGGAGGGTGAGACAGGTGGTAGCATGGGGTGGTGGAGGGTGAGACAGGTGGTAGCATGGGGTGGTGGAGGGTGAGACAGGTGGTAGCATGGGGTGGTGGAGGGTGAGACAGGTGGTAGCATGGTGTGGTGGAGGGTGAGACAGGTGGTAGCATGGGGTGGGGGAGGGTGAGACAGGTGGTAGCATGGGGTGGGGGAGGGTAAAAGTGAATTAAAACACCTCAAAATGTTTGTAGGTGCAGTAGTGGAGTAAATGTACTTAAAGTAACTTCCACTGAGCTTGTCCCTGAGCTCAGATCTGTGAAGATACAATGATTTTATTTATTTTTTCTTCACAGATGTTTCAGTTAGACATTCTGTTAAACAGTTTAGCAAAGCATGACTGTTATGTACACTGTATCAAATCACACGCACACGCACACACACACACACACACACACACACACACACACACACACACACACACACACACACACACACACACACACACACACACACACACACACACACACACAACTGAAACCCCAGAGTGAAAAATAGAGGTTTCAACTTACCCACCAAACAGAAATGGTGCTAATTAGAAACAGACATGTCTGTCTGTCTATCCTATCTATCTATCCATCTCTCTATCTCTAATCTATCGTTCTATCTATCTATCTCTAATCTATCCATCTCTCTCTATAATAAATGGTGCTTATAGAACCATACAGGGTGTTATATAAACCTATAGAACCATACAGGGTGTTATATAAACCTATAGAACCATACAGGGTGTTATATAAACCTATAGAACCATACAGGGTGTTATATAAACCTATAGAACCATACAGGGTGTTATATAAACCTATAGAACCATACAGGGTGTTATATAAACCTATAGAACCATACAGGGTGTTATATAAACCTATAGAACCATACAGGGTGTTATATAAACCTATAGAACCATACAGGGTGTTATATAAACCTATAGAACCATACAGGGTGTTATATAAACCTATAGAACCATACAGGGTGTTATATAAACCTATAGAACCATACAGGGTGTTATATAAACCTATAGAACCATACAGGGTGTTATATAAACCTATAGAACCATACAGGGTGTTATATAAACCTATAGAACCATACAGGGTGTTATATAAACCTATAGAACCATACAGGGTGTTATATAAACCTATAGAACCATACAGGGTGTTATATAACACCAACACCCTAAGGAACCACTGGAGAACCTGTGTGTGTTTTTACCTCCATGTTCCAGAGAACAGGGGTTTCTAGGAACACACGCACACACACACACACACACACACACACACACACACACACACACACACACACACACACACACACACACACACACACACACACACACACACACACACACACCTAATGAAAGGCAGACTTAAGCCTTGACAGGGTCCAGTCCAGCTGCATTGTGGGTAAAAGTGTACAGTTCCTTTAATCATTCAACGTAACACAATACGTGTGTGTGTGTGTGTGTGTGTGTGTGTGTGTGTGTGTGTGTGTGTGTGTGTGTGTGTGTGTGTGTGTGTGTGCGCGCGCGCAACATGTGAGCCTGCTCGCTGTGACTGATTCCCTGCTTCTGATTGGCTGTGAGAAAAACTCCATTTCCTGCTTATTAACAGGAAGTGACACGGCCCCGGGTGACAGAGGTTGTGTGTGTGTGTGTGTGTGTGTGTGTGCACCTGGAAGTACTCAGTCGCCATGGTTACAGGGTTGATGCACAGTACATGGTACAAATGGAACCAATAATACACACATGGTTCTCAAACAGTGGTTCAGGACCCCCAGGGGGTCCCCAGTCCCCATTCAACAGTAAACAAACCAACATACAGTATAAGTGTACACAGGGTGTCTGCACATAAATAAAAAGTGAACATTTAAATACTGTATTGTCAAATATAAGCTCACAACGCCTGTGAGCTTGTAGATCGGTTCACAGGCCTGATTGGTCACCTTAACGAGGTGATGCAATGAGCAACACAGCTAACTAGGGGTGTATTTCTTAGGGCTATTCAAAATAGCAGATCTACAAGCTCATAGCACGGCACCGAGTGCCGCGCTATGAGCTTGTAGATTGGCTATTTTTTTGGAAAATCGTGGGTCTTTGAATTTTAGATTTTTATTTATTTATTTATTTTTTTAAGCGAATTTTTGTTAACTCTCATCTTACCCTCTGGGAGATTCTACAAATATCTTCTAAATCCAGTTTTTTTTTAAACAGTTATTTTTTTAATGTATTTGTCTGTGGACCCCTATCTCAAAACATGGTGTTCCAGGGAGCCCTCCAGATATTGTAACAGAGTTAAATATGTTCGCTTTAAAAAAATATATATATATATTCAAAGATTTGCAAAAATGTTCATGATTTTTCAAAAAATAGCAGATCTACAAGCTCATAGCGCGGCACTCGGTGCCGCGCTATGAGCTTGTAGATCTGCTATTTTTGGATAGCCAAAGAAATCTTAAAATGACACACAGATGTGTTCCCGTTCTTAAAGGGTTAACAGTGATACGATACGCTGAGCAAAGAACTGTAATCTGTGTGAAACGATAGAGCAGGTTTTTTTATTATGGATATAAATAAGTAAACGCAGTGATTCTCTGGCAAATACATGGACATGGTATTTGAACACATATTGTCACGCTCCGCCCCTCAGCCCTTGGACCATTGCAACTTTTCGCATATCGCATATTTCGCATATTGCTGCATATTTCACAACTTTCCGCATATTTCTCAACTTCCCGCAATTTCACCGCATAAAATTGCAAAAAAAAAACCTGCATATTTCATCGCATAATCAAGGATTATGCGACCATTGTAAGTTGCTGTACTCTGTCCTCAGCCCTGAGCCATCTGACCCTAGCACAATGAGCAGGGGTTAGATGGGTTGTGTGTTAAAGGCCAAGAAGTAGCCTTATAGTGTGTGCACAGTTCTGTCAGGTTCTCCTCTCTTCAACATGTTCAGGCCAAGGACCCCCTAGCTGAGAGAGAGATGAAGCAGGGACCCCCTAGCTGAGAGAGAGATGAAGCAGGGACCCCCTAGCTGAGAGAGAGATGAAGCAGGGACCCCCTTGATATTGTATAACACTGTGTTTTAGGTTCAACTTTTTTTGTTTACTTGGTCTGCTCTTTTTCCCCCTCCACACCAAACACCTCTTTGCCAAAAATAGCAGATCTACAAGCTCACAACGCCTCGCAGCGCGAGGCGTTGTGAGCTTGTAGATCTGCTATTTTTGGCTAAAGTTCTCCTCAGAAAAGGGATGCTAGGGTTCAAGTGGGTAAGGTAAACAAAAAAATCTGATCACACAAAGATTTGGCGGACCCCCTGTAGTAACTCTGAGGACCCCCTAGGGGTCCCGGACCCCCTGTAGTAACTCTGAGGACCCCCTAGGGGTCCCGGACCCCCTGTAGTAACTCTGAGGACCCCCTAGGGGTCCCGGACCCCCTGTTGAAGACCCCTGCTCTAGACTGTGGAACCATTGGCGCACATTGGTTTGTACGTCAGAAACTTAAAGGGATAGTTCACCCCCAAAATGACTTTTTTTCCCCTATCTATTAGTCACCCCATGGAGACTTGAACTCATAGATATTTCTTAGTTTTTGTCTCATTCCTAAACCAATAATGTGATGACCGGCAGCGGTTCCAGTAGGAGACACAGAGAGTCTCCTTTGTGTCTCCTACCGGAACCGCTGCCTACCGGTCCGCTGGTCATCAAATAGGAATGCTTTAGAATGGCTGGCTTTAAAATATCCATGAATTCAAATCTCCATGGAGTGAATAATCCATTTGGTCGGGGTGAACTATCCCTTTAACATTGGGCAGCATTTTGCAAGGTTGAATCTCAATCTCTCTCGCTCTCTCGCTCTCTCTCTCGCTCTCTCTCACTCTCTTTCGCTCTCGCTCGCTCGTGTGTTGTTATTGTTTCAGTGTGTCAGCGACTATAAAAACAGTAACAGGTGAACACACTGCAGTCCAGAGCTCTGTTGCCAGTTGGATTATGGGATAGATTTCCTACTCACATTGCCTCCCACAGGCCTCCGACCAAGTGGAGCTTACTATGTAACCCTGCTCGGGTTGTGTGTGTGTCTGTCTGTGTTCATGCTCTCATTGGCTCATGCCCCCATGTGACTCACATGCGTGCACTGCCTGTAAGCAGCCACCTGAGTGCGCCAGAGTGCAGGAATTTAGACAATGCTCTGATTACAATGCACAACAGCCTGCAAAACACACACACACACACACACACACACACACACACACACACACACACACACACACACACACACACAATGTCAATGTTCTCTCCCCATCACGGTGAAATAACACGGATTACAAGTCCGTAAATACACAATATTTTCGAGCTGCGTTCGCTTCCAGCGTTCGCGCGTCTTACTTGTGAGATACACTGTCTGTCTGTCTGTCTGTCTGTCTGTCTGTCTGTCTGTCTGTAATTCAACATTGTGACTTTGTTGTGATCTTGTAGATCTGCTATGTTGGCAGAATGTTTGCTCATGTGAAGTTTCAAGGAGATGTTTAGATCAGTGGTTCTCAAAGTGTGGCCCGTGGCCCCCCAGGGGTCCTTGAAGGGGCTACAGGGGTCCCCAGATAAGTGAAGCCCTATTTTCTTTTAACAGGCTATTTGAAAATACTTGAGAATCTACCATGTGGAGTTCTTATCTTCGAGGCAGTGTGCTGTGAGCTTGTAGATCTGGTTTCAAGGTGCAGAGAGCTGAGTGGATCAGAACCAAAACCTGAGAGAGAGAGAGAGAGAATGTGATTGGTCATCGCCGGGGGAAACCACCGCTTCACACAGTTTGATTCCAACACACACGACCAGAGCTTTGGTCGTCATGGAAACCGAACGATACATGGAACTAATTATCCTGTGTGTGTGGTTGTTTATTGTCTCCGCCAGGCCGAAAGGCATGGCGAGAGAGTATGTTTTACCCCCTGTCTGTCCGTCCGTGTGTCCGTCTGTGTGTTAGCAGCGAATCTCCGGCACCGTTGGCCCGGTCGCTGCAAAACTGTGCACACACACTCCCTGGATGCCAATTCAGAATCTCTGCCCCAAATTTTTCACATGGGCCTGTTATAGCGCTACCAGGAGGCCGATTTGTGCAAAACCAACTTTTTTTACATTACTCCTACAGATTTGATCCAAACGTCATGCAAATCAGTACACAGTATCTCTATAGTCATGTGATCAACACGGAACTGTCCGATTTCCCATATTCCATCCTCATTGCCTATGGTTGGCTTCCAAAGTTTGCAAGATTGGTCCGTTTTGAACAAAAAGCCTCAAACTATGCACGCAGCTTGCGATTTCCGTGAATTTTCACACGCACATTCCCACGAGGCCGAGGAAGAAATGCCACCCTTTTCACATTGGCCTGTTATAGCGCCACCAGCAGGTCTAATTTAGCAAAACACATTTTTGGAACGAAATGCCTCAAATCATGAATGCAGTGTCTGATTGCCGTGAAAGACCTAAGAATAAATGGCACCCTTTTCACATTGGCTTATTATAGCGCCACCAGGAGGCCAGAATAACGTACCTGACCTGGCGGAGACCTGTGCTCCGAGGAGCACTTTTTCTAGTTTGATCTTGTTTTCTTTCTATATCCAATAGAAGAGTGAACGTGAACACAGTTTCTGAACCATTATTTATTATTACAAGTAAGACGCGGGAAGCGAACGCAGCTCAAAACTGTCCTCTTTTCAACTTGCCATCCGGCCTGAAATATGCACAAATTACATGGAATTCTTAGATATCCCTATAGATGAACTTGTGTAGATGCTTTTCGATGTGTTATTTTTGACTGTAGCTGCTATATTTCTCTGAGAGGAGTGTAATTAGTCAACGAGGGGCAGGCGGATTGCAGCCACACTGTAGGGGCAGGCGGATTTCAGCCAGACTGTAGTGCACTCTGGCGCACTCTGGCGGCTGCACACAGGCAGTGCACGCACACACTACTGCAAACACACAGAGAAACACACACACAAGCCGTACAGGGTTTCATAGTAAGCTCCACTTGGAAGGAGGCGCGGCGAAAGCCGCGCCTCCTTCCGCGTTCGCAATTATTTTAATTATTTTAATATTATTATTATGAGTCTATAATTTCCAATAGAAGAGTGTAGGAAGTAAGTTTCACATGCAATTCCATAAATTCCATAGGGCTATAGACCACACATAGGGCTATAGACCACACATAGGGCTATAGACCACACATGGACACATGACATCATCAACTTGTGACGCCCCTATTGAGTGAAAGATGAACAATTTCTAAAATAAACAAATATTTAAGTGTGTTTTTAATTTTACATTATAGTTATAGAGGACAATTATAATGTATTTTATTAAGGCATATTTGTCTTATTAGCCAGGGATCCTTTTAAAGGACTGGTATGCAATTAACTGGAAAGTAAAAACACCTGGTTCATCATTTAATTACAACACCTGTGCAATCATGGCCTTTATTACAGCATGTGTTTACCTTGATTGTGTGTGCACGAGTGTGCATGTGTGTATGCCATGTGTGTATGCCATGTGTGTACGCGTTCTTACACATGCACACAATTACACGTGCACGCACCTGCACACGCGTGCACGTGTCTGGCCTGGGGGCGGTGCCAGTATGAGTGTGAACAGATGTGAACCTGTTTTAGCGTCCAACGCTGGCACGCGATTGGTCCAGAGAGGCCTCACAGCGCTGGCACGCGATTGGTCCAGAGAGGCCTCACAGCGCTGGCACGTGATTGGTCCAGAGACTCCTCGCAGCGCTGGCACGCGATTGGTCCAGAGAGGCCTCACAGAGCTGGTAAGTGATTGGTCCAGAGATCTGTGGCGGAAGAAATACTCAAGTTATTTTTGTAGAAATACTCTGTTACAAGTACGTAAGAAATACGGTATTTAAAACTTTGTTTTATCGAAATATACTTTTGATGGAAATATACTTAGAAAAAGTTAAAGTACTCTTTATGCAGAATGCATCTTTATGCTTTTGTCTCCGTTTTTTTCCTCAAATGTTTTCACAATGTGTCAAAAATCAATCCAATACAAAAATAGTGCAAAACCCTCTATTATAAAATAGATCTACAATATCCACTATCGTAGATGTTTATTATAAAATAGATCTACAATATCCACTATCGTAGATGTTTATTATAAAATAGATCTACAATATCCACTATCGTAGATGTTTTAGATCTATTTCCTAATGAACAGCATTCACCGTAAGTAAGTATTTGGTTAATGCATGTTTTGTGATAATAATCTAAATCTACAAAGTAAATAGTAACTCAAGTCTTTAAATAATTGTAATGGATACATGTACTCAAAGTAAAAAGTAAAAATATTTTCCCAAAACAGGGAGAGCTCAGGGCTGTGACTTCACAGGAAAACCCCTGTGTGTGTGTGTGTGTGTGTGTGTGTGTGTGTGTGTGTGTGTGTGTGTGTGTGTGTGTGTGTGTGTGTGTGTGTGTGTGTGTGTGTGTGTGTGTGTGTGTGTGTGTGTGTGTGTGTGTGTGTGTGTGTGTGTGTGTGTGTGTGTGTGTGTGTTACATAACGCAGAACTACCATCATGCCGAGCTGCGCTAATGACTAGTGACGAGCTAAGTGACTGCAGCTGTTGTGTGGTGTGTGCATGTGTGTGGTGTTTTTGTGTGTGTGTGCATGTGTGTGGTGTTTTTGTGTGTGTGTGTGGTGGGTGTGTGCATGTGTGTGGTGTTTTTGTGTGTGTGCATGTGCATGTGTGTGGTGGGTGTGTGTGTGCATGTGTGTGGTGGGTGTGTGCATGTGTGTGGTGTTTTTATGTGTGTGGTGGGTGTGTGCATGTGTGTGGTGGGTGTGTGCATGTGTGTGGCGTTTTTGTGTGTGCATGTGTGTGGTGTTTTTGTGTGTGTGCATGTGTGTGGTGTTTTTGTGTGTGCATGTGTGTGGTGTTTTTGTGTGTGCATGTGTGTGGTGTTTTTGTGTGTGCATGTGTGTGGCGTTTTTGTGTGTGCATGTGTGTGGTGTTTTTGTGTGTGCATGTGTGTGGTGGGTGTGTGCATGTGTGTGGTGTTTTTGTGTGTGTGCATGTGTGTGGTGGGTGTGTGCATGTGTGTGGTGTTTTTGTGTGTGTGCATGTGTGTGGTGGGTGTGTGCATGTGTGTGGTGTTTTTGTGTGTGCATGTGTGTGGTGGGTGTGTGCATGTGTGTGGCGTTTTTGTGTGTGTGCATGTGTGTGGTGTTTTTGTGTGTGTGTGCATGTGTGTGGTGTTTTTGTGTGTGTGTGTGGTGGGTGTGTGCATGTGTGTGGTGTTTTTGTGTGTGTGTGCATGTGTGTGGTGTTTTTGTGTGTGTGTGTGGTGGGTGTGTGCATGTGTGTGGTGTTTTTGTGTGTGTGCATGTGCATGTGTGTGGTGGGTGTGTGTGTGCATGTGTGTGGTGTTTTTATGTGTGTGGTGGGTGTGTGCATGTGTGTGGTGTTTTTGTGTGTGTGCATGTGTGTGGCGTTTTTGTGTGTGCATGTGTGTGGTGTTTTTGTGTGTGCATGTGTGTGGTGTTTTTGTGTGTGCATGTGTGTGGTGTTTTTGTGTGTGCATGTGTGTGGTGTTTTTGTGTGTGCATGTGTGTGGCGTTTTTGTGTGTGCATGTGTGTGGTGTTTTTGTGTGTGCATGTGTGTGGTGGGTGTGTGCATGTGTGTGGTGTTTTTGTGTGTGTGCATGTGTGTGGTGGGTGTGTGCATGTGTGTGGCGTTTTTGTGTGGGCATGTGTGTGGTGTTTTTGTGTGTGCATGTGTGTGGTGTTTTTGTGTGTGTGCATGTGTGTGGTGTTTTTGTGTGTGCATGTGTGTGGTGGGTGTGTGCATGTGTGTGGTGTTTTTGTGTGTGTGCATGTGTGTGGTGGGTGTGTGCATGTGTGTGGTGTTTTTGTGTGTGCATGTGTGTGGTGGGTGTGTGCATGTGTGTGGTGTTTTTGTGTGTGTGCATGTGTGTGGTGGGTGTGTGCATGTGTGTGGCGTTTTTGTGTGGGCATGTGTGTGGTGTTTTTGTGTGTGCATGTGTGTGGTGTTTTTGTGTGTGTGCATGTGTGTGGTGTTTTTGTGTGTGCATGTGTGTGGTGGGTGTGTGCATGTGTGTGGTGTTTTTGTGTGTGTGCATGTGTGTGGTGGGTGTGTGCATGTGTGTGGTGTTTTTGTGTGTGTGCATGTGTGTGGTGGGTGTGTGCATGTGTGTGGTGTTTTTGTGTGTGTGCATGTGTGTGGTGGGTGTGTGCATGTGTGTGGCGTTTTTGTGTGGGCATGTGTGTGGTGTTTTTGTGTGTGCATGTGTGTGGTGTTTTTGTGTGTGTGCATGTGTGTGGTGTTTTTGTGTGTGCATGTGTGTGGTGGGTGTGTGCATGTGTGTGGTGTTTTTGTGTGTGTGCATGTGTGTGGTGGGTGTGTGCATGTGTGTGGTGTTTTTGTGTGTGCATGTGTGTGGTGGGTGTGTGCATGTGTGTGGTGTTTTTGTGTGTGCATGTGTGTGGTGTTTTTGTGTGTGCATGTGTGTGGTGTTTTTGTGTGTGTGCATGTGTGTGGTGGGTGTGTGCATGTGTGTGGTGTTTTTGTGTGTGCATGTGTGTGGTGGGTGTGTGCATGTGTGTGGTGTTTTTGTGTGTGCATGTGTGTGGTGGGTGTGTGCATGTGTGTGGTGTTTTTGTGTGTGCATGTGTGTGGTGTTTTTGTGTGTGCATGTGTGTGGTGGGTGTGTGCATGTGTGTGGTGTTTTTGTGTGTGCATGTGTGTGGTGGGTGTGTGCATGTGTGTGGTGTTTTTGTGTGTGCATGTGTGTGGTGGGTGTGTGCATGTGTGTGGTGTTTTTGTGTGTGCATGTGTGTGGTGTTTTTGTGTGTGCATGTGTGTGGTGTTTTTGTGTGGGCATGTGTGTGGTGGGTGTGTGCATGTGTGTGGTGTTTTTGTGTGTGCATGTGTGTGGCGTTTTTGTGTGTGCATGTGTGTGGTGTTTTTGTGTGTGCATGTGTGTGGTGTTTTTGTGTGTGTGCATGTGTGTGGTGTTTTTGTGTGTGCATGTGTGTGGTGGGTGTGTGCATGTGTGTGGTGTTTTTTTGTGTGTGCATGTGTGTGGTGGGTGTGTGCATGTGTGTGGTGTTTTTGTGTGTGTGCATGTGTGTGGTGGGTGTGTGCATGTGTGTGGTGTTTTTGTGTGTGTGCATGTGTGTGGTGTTTTTGTGTGTGCATGTGTGTGGTGGGTGTGTGCATGTGTGTGGTGTTTTTGTGTGTGTGCATGTGTGTGGTGGGTGTGTGCATGTGTGTGGTGTTTTTGTGTGGGCATGTGTGTGGTGTTTTTGTGTGTGTGCATGTGTGTGGTGGGTGTGTGCATGTGTGTGGTGTTTTTGTGTGTGTGCATGTGTGTGGTGGGTGTGTGCATGTGTGTGGCGTTTTTGTGTGGGCATGTGTGTGGTGTTTTTGTGTGTGCATGTGTGTGGTGTTTTTGTGTGTGTGCATGTGTGTGGTGTTTTTGTGTGTGTGCATGTGTGTGGTGGGTGTGTGCATGTGTGTGGTGTTTTTGTGTGTGTGCATGTGTGTGGTGGGTGTGTGCATGTGTGTGGCGTTTTTGTGTGGGCATGTGTGTGGTGTTTTTGTGTGTGCATGTGTGTGGTGTTTTTGTGTGTGTGCATGTGTGTGGTGTTTTTGTGTGTGCATGTGTGTGGTGGGTGTGTGCATGTGTGTGGTGTTTTTGTGTGTGTGCATGTGTGTGGTGGGTGTGTGCATGTGTGTGGTGTTTTTGTGTGTGCATGTGTGTGGTGGGTGTGTGCATGTGTGTGGTGTTTTTGTGTGTGTGCATGTGTGTGGTGGGTGTGTGCATGTGTGTGGTGTTTTTGTGTGTGTGCATGTGTGTGGTGTTTTTGTGTGTGCATGTGTGTGGTGGGTGTGTGCATGTGTGTGGTGTTTTTGTGTGTGTGCATGTGTGTGGTGGGTGTGTGCATGTGTGTGGTGTTTTTGTGTGGGCATGTGTGTGGTGTTTTTGTGTGTGTGCATGTGTGTGGTGGGTGTGTGCATGTGTGTGGTGTTTTTGTGTGTGTGCATGTGTGTGGTGGGTGTGTGCATGTGTGTGGTGGGTGTGTGCATGTGTGTGGTGTTTTTGTGTGTGTGCATGTGTGTGGTGGGTGTGTGCATGTGTGTGGCGTTTTTGTGTGGGCATGTGTGTGGTGTTTTTGTGTGTGCATGTGTGTGGTGTTTTTGTGTGTGTGCATGTGTGTGGTGTTTTTGTGTGTGCATGTGTGTGGTGGGTGTGTGCATGTGTGTGGTGTTTTTGTGTGTGTGCATGTGTGTGGTGGGTGTGTGCATGTGTGTGGTGTTTTTGTGTGTGCATGTGTGTGGTGGGTGTGTGCATGTGTGTGGTGTTTTTGTGTGTGTGCATGTGTGTGGTGGGTGTGTGCATGTGTGTGGTG
>NC_137626.1:826478-949558 GCF_963280865.1 Gymnoscopelus braueri
CTACCTTTTTACACTGACAAACTAAATAAAAACCAAATATAAACTAAGCTAAGATGACTAAAACTAAGACTAAATATATTGACAATTTCGTCAACAAATAAAAACTAGACTAAAATGTTAGTGAGGATCTAGTGGAGAAGAGATCCAGTAGATCTAAAAGACAAGTCATTATGTTTAGTTGAGCTCAGGTGTTGCGCCCTGAAAATAGCAGATCTACAAGCTCACAACGCTGCTATTTTCAGCATGCAAGTGTAAAATCAGCCATTATGCACCACCAAAATACATTATTTTAGACTAAATCAACTGTAGATTTAGGCGACTATAATCTTATGATATTTAGTCGACTAAAACTAGACAAAAACTAAAATGACTAAAATATGACTAAAACTAAATGGAATTGTATTCAAAAGACTATGACTAAAACTGAAACTAAATTTGCTGTCAAATTCAACACTGGTGCTGACCAGTGTTCAAGACTGGCTCCTTGATTCATGTCTGCTTTTAAACACCAGAAACACTGTGTTTATGATGTTCACAAAGAGGCCATCTGGAACAGTACTCTCTTCAAAAGGTTTTTTTTTTGGGGGGGGGGGTCAAAACAAAAGGCCTTTTTTACTGTTGTTTTTTCTCTTCTGTTTTGTACCCTTTTAGTAATGTTTATCTGCTCTTTTTGTCATGTTGCTTGTTGTCTGTATGGGGACTATGGATAGAAATGAGCATTCTTGCTGAATCCGGTGTATTTACATTGCATTGTATGTGTGGTGTTCATTAATATGTGCTGCCCCTCCCACATAAACATATACATTTAAATAAGTTCCTTCTCCCTCTGAGGGACAGCGAGGCTGAGACTGAGAGCCAATACAATCATAAAGTCATAAAAAGTGGATAATCTAATCAGTGATATATAAATATGTGATTTATAACAGCCTTTGTACCGAGTGTTCAACACACTCAATACATCGTGTACACTCTCAGTAACATGAATGTTATTTTAAAGGGATAGTTCACCCCCAAAATGACTTTTTTTTCTATGGATTAGTCACCCCATGGAGACTTGAATTCATGGATATGTTTTAGTTTTTGTCTCATTCCTAAGACAATAATTTGAGCAACGCTCAGGTCCTGGACCTGGTGAGACGAAGGAGGCGCCCAGCCAGGAGGCCATCCACAGAGCCTAGCCCCTCCACGTGCCAGAGCCTCTCCTCTCCCTCAGCCCCGACAAAGTAGTTCCAAAGAAGCGGACTAAGTGGCCCTGTCTTTCCCTAAGAGGACTGACCGTGGGTAGCTACTGGGATGTAAGTCTGTCTTTCCCTAAGAGGACTGACCGTGGGTAGCTACTGGGATGTAAGTCTGTCTTTCCCTAAGAGGACTGACCGTGGGTAGCTACTGGGACATAAGTCTGTCTTTCCCTATAAGAGGACTGACCGTGGGTAGCTACTGGGACATAAGTCTGTCTTTCCCTAAGAAGACTGACCGTAGGTAGCTACTGGGACCTAAGTCTGTCTTTCCCTAAGAGGACTGACCGTGGGTAGCTACTGGGACGTAAGTCTGTCTTTCCCTAAGAGGACTGACCGTGGGTAGCTACTGGGACGTAAGTCTGTCTTTCCCTAAGAGGACTGACCGTGGGTAGCTACTGGGACATAAGTCTGTCTTTCCCTAAGAGGACTGACCGTGGGTAGCTACTGGGACGTAAGTCTGTCTTTCCCTAAGAGGACTGACCGTGGGTAGCTACTGGGACGTAAGTCTGTCTTTCCCTAAGAGGACTGACCGTGGGTAGCTACTGGGACGTAAGTCTGTCTTTCCCTAAGAGGACTGACCGTGGGTAGCTACTGGGACGTAAGTCTGTCTTTCCCTAAGAGGACTGACCGTGGGTAGCTACTGGGACGTAAGTCGGAGTTTGATCAACCCCGGCTGGGTAACCTGGGCGAGGGTGTATGTTGTTGTGAGACCCGAAACACCCGATGACCCCAGGCTACGACACTGATGACACGTCCTCCAGGCTACGACACTGATGACAGGTCCTCCAGGCTAAGACACTGATGACACGTCCTCCAGGCTACGACACTGATGACACGTCCTCCAGGCTAAGACACTGATGATACGTCCTCCAGGCTAAGACACTGATGACACGTCATCCAGGCTACGACACTGATGATACGTCCTCCAGGCTACGACACTGATGATACGTCTTCCAGGCTAAGACACTGATGACACGTCATCCAGGCTACGACACTGATGACACGTCCTCCAGGCTACGACACTGATGACACGTCTTCCAGGCTACGACACTGATGACACGTCTTCCAGGCTACGACACTGATGACACGTCCTCCAGGCTACGACACTGATGACACGTCTTCCAGGCTACGACACTGATGCTACGACACTGATGACACGTCCTCCAGGCTACGACACTGATGACACGTCCTCCAGGCTAAGACACTGATGACACGTCCTCCAGGCTACGACACTGATGACACGTCTTCCAGGCTACGACACTGATGCTACGACACTGATGACACGTCCTCCAGGCTAAGACACTGATGACACGTCCTCCAGGCTAAGACACTGATGACACGTCCTCCAGGCTACGACACTGATGACACGTCCTCCAGGCTACGACACTGATGACACGTCTTCCAGGCTACGACACTGATGCTACGACACTGATGACACGTCCTCCAGGCTAAGACACTGATGATACGTCCTCCAGGCTAAGACACTGATGATACGTCCTCCAGGCTACGACACTGATGACACGTCCTCCAGGCTAAGACACTGATGACACGTCCTCCAGGCTACGACACTGATGACACCCATGTGATGTTTTTCTTTATTATGACCGGCAGCGGTTCCGGTAGGAGACACAAAGAGTCTAGAGAGGATGACTCTGAGGAAGGTCGAAAGCCCGAAACGTCAGTCAATGTATACTTGCACCTAAATAATAAAAGGCTTAAAATGTCCGTGTTGCTCCAGCATTGATCTCTTCTACACAAAGAGTCTCCTTTGTGTCCCCTACCGGTCCGCTGGTCATCAAATTATTGGTTTAGGAATGCGACAAAAACAAAAAAATATCCATGAATTCAAGTCTCTATGGGGTGACTAATCAATATAAAAAAATATTATTTTTGGGTGAACTATCCCATTTAACTCTGAGTCGAGAGTTAAATCAACACCAAGGTTTTTATCTACTGTGTCTAACCTTCTTTGAAGTGACCTTCTCTTACAGCTGTGAAAACATTATGTATGTACGTTATTATTAGACCCTCCAGAAAAACGTGATTATGCGATCACATAATTTACCGCATAATCAGCAAAATGGCGCATAATTATGCGGGGGTATCGCATCGCATAATATGTGCATCGGGGGCGCTGGAATGTAAAATGACATGGGGGACACATCGGGGGACACATGCACGCGGTTGTTTTTTAAAACAACAGACACTGAATCTTGGCCCACTTTCACCCCGATGACCATTATAATCATTACCTGCAGGTCATGTGATTTACAGGAAAGCAAGGCGGTACCAAAGTGCACACAGGTGTGTGCGTGGCAGTGGTTTGAACATTAACAGCATGACATTTAGTTCAGGCTCCATTTTGACTTCACGCTGAGACAGAGAAGCAGCTTCATGTATGGTAAGCATCTTATCTGAAAGGTTCTTTTATCGTTAAACTCATCTTTAAGGGCCGTTCACACTGAGCACTATAACTATAACTATATCCATAACTATAACTACTGTATAACTATAACTATGACTAACTATAACTATATCGTTCACCATTGTAATTATTGTATAGTCGGTGTGAACTCATTGCATACATTTGACTTATAACCATTTAAAAACTATATTTTTATAGTTCTAGACAGTGCTCAATGGGAACGGCCCTTTAGGCAAAATGTGTTTTTTCATGATTCCCTAAGTCATATTTGACCTTTACTTATATCTGCCTAAGTGTACTCTCTAACGCTGCTGCTTAACACAATGTCTTCAGCCTATCAGAATGCTTGTTACATTCACCCTGCCTTATTGCCTATGTCCTCAGCCTATCAGAAGGCTTGTTACTTATATGCCTCAGTCCTCTCTTTGTCATTGTCTTTGGCAATTATGCTATGAGGCTAACAATATGTAATGCTGTTAGCATGAAGCTAAGGCTATGCTATGAGGCTAATGATATGTAATGCTGTTAGCATGAAGCTAAGGCTATGCTATGAGGCTAACAATATGTAATGCTGTTAGCATGAGGCTAAGGCTATGCTATGAAGCTAACACTATGTAATGTTGTTAGCATGAGGCTAAGGCTATGCTATGAGGCTAACAATATGTAATGCTGTTAGCATGAGGCTAAGGCTATGCTATGAGGCTAACAATATGTAATGCTGTTAGCATGAGGCTAAGGCTATGCTATGAGGCTAACAATATGTAATGCTGTTAGCATGAGGCTAAGGCTCTGCTATGAGGCTAACAATATGTAATGCTGTTAGCATGAGGCTAAGGCTATGCTATGAGGCTAACAATATGTAATGATGTTTTGTGTTTTTGATTATTGTGATTTTATGATTTTGTCTGTAGAACGTAGATATACATTAATGGGGGGGGGGTCAGGCAGACTACCTACTTATACGTAGATACGATGTGACATTACAACACCGATACAAAGCAAAGATAGAAAAACCCTTTGGCTGAGAGGATACTAATTACTGTGTAACCTCATACCTCATCACATGATGTAAGAGCTCTGACGGGGGGGGGGGGGGGGTTACAGAGAGCATACTGTATTTAGAGTAAGACACTTAGGAGTAAATGTACTTAGTTACTTTCCACCACTGCGCTCACAGACACACCTTTGTACCGTCTGATGATAAGAGCTGATTTATGAGGAGGTTCACAGGTGTGTGTGTGTGTGTGTGTGTGTGTGTGTGTGTGTGTGTGTGTGTGTGTGTGTGTGTGTGTGTGTGTGTGTGTGTGTGTGTGTGTGTGTGTGTGTGTGTGTGTGTGTGTGTGTGTGTGTGTGTGTGTGTTTGAGAGAGAGAGAGAGTAAGGGTTAAGATAGATAACAGTAGATTTGTTCTGACTCCATTTTGAGACGACCAAAAGTCTAAAGGTCAATTATTAACAGATCATATTCATACAGTATGTCATATTTACAGAGCATTGAACTTATTTTATGACTTAGAAATTATAATTTACAATGAGCCTGTAAACTGTGTGTGTGTGTGTGTGTGTCACTCTCACGCACACACACACGCACACGCACACGCACACACGCACGCACGCACGCACGCACGCACGCACACACACACACACACACACACACACACACACACACACACACACACACACACACACACACACACACACACATAATGATTACTATCACACAATGATTACTGAACTGTAATTGTTACTGAACAAACACTCTATAGCAATGATTACTATCACAATATAGATCTATTTAACACTGTTACTGAACACACACTCTATAGTAATGATTACTATCACAATATAGATCTATTTAACACTGTTACTGAACAAACACTCTATAGCAATGATTACTATCACAATATAGATCTATTTAACACTGTTACTGAACAAACACTCTATAGTAATGATTACTATCACAATATAGATCTATTTAACACTGTTACTGAACAAACACTCTATAGCAATGATTACTATCACAATATAGATCTATTTAACACTGTTACTGAACACACACTCTATAGTAATGATTACTATCACAATATAGATCTATTTAACACTGTTACTGAACACACACTCTATAGTAATGATTACTATCACAATATAGATCTATTTAACACTGTTACTGAACAAACACTATAGTAATGATTACTATCACAATATAGAGCTATTTAACACTGTTACTGAACAAACACTCTATAGTAATGATTACTATCACAATATAGATCTATTTAACACTGTTACTGAACAAACACTCTATAGTAATGATTACTATCACAATATAGATCTATTTAACACTGTTACTGAACAAACACTATATAGTAATGATTACTATCACAATATAGATCTATTTAACACTGTTACTGAACAAACACTCTATAGTAATGATTACTATCACAATATAGATCTATTTAACACTGTTACTGAACAAACACTCTATAGTAATGATTACTATCACAATATAGATCTATTTAACACTGTTACTGAACAAACACTCTATGACTATCACAATATAGATCTATTTAACACTGTTACTGAACAAACCCTCTACAGCAATATAGCAAACTCTATAGGGATGGGGGTGACATTAACATTGAAGTCAATGAGACCACCAGGGTGCAAATCAAGTTTTGTTTTCCCAGGTGCCCCCCAAAGGGGCGTGTCCACAGCTCTATGGTACTCTTGACCCTGAGTGTGACATTCGGTAGGTGGTTTAAAGACACCACTATTGGTGTAACACCTTACAATGGCCAGCCACAGCTTTTAGAGTTACATGGTAGAATAAACATTATCTCCCCGTTGCATAAATAGGAGGAGCTGTCACTGCTAAGATATCCAATAAAAGTCTAAAGTCATTGTTTAATACTATGGTATGTGAATGCTGGTGAATCTAGTATCTAAAGTTATTGTTTAATATAGTGGTTCTCAACCTTTTCAGGTTGTGACCCCCCCAAATAATCATAATTGAACTGGGGACCCCCCCCCCCCCCCACCCTGACAAGCACTTGGAATTGTAGGAGTTGAGTCATTACATTTAGTTTGAGGTATTTAAAAGTCTTAAAAGTCTTTAAATCGTTACTTTACTGTCATATGGAGACCCCCCCAAAATCATGTGGGAGTGGGGACCCCCCTGGGTGTCCTGACCCACAGGTTGAGCCGGTTTAATACTATGTATATGAATACTGGTGAATCTATATCTAAAGTCTGTATACTGTGGTGTCTTGGGGGGAACGGTATGATGATGTTATTTTTTTACATTTGAACTCAATATTCTTTTCATTTGGTGATGAATAAATCACCGGTTCACATCCAAATTATTGCAAGAATGAAGCTGACATGTTGACATCATGTGTTTGTAGGATTCCACCATGGAGACGCTTAACGATCGTATCCTGAACACTCTAGACCAGCTGAGTGCAGATGAGTTCATCAGGTTCAAGTGGTATCTTCAAAAGCATGAAAATGTTGAAGGTCTCCAGCCGCTCAGAAAGAGAGCTCTGGAGAATGCCGGGACCACGGACACTGTGGACCTGATCGTACAGAGCTTCGTGGGAAAAGAAGCTCAGATCGTGTTGAAAGTTCTGACAAAGATGAACAGGATCGATCTAGTGGAGAGATTTGGAACCACACCAACAGGTAGGTGAAGAGAGAGTAGAGATGTTAATGTTATATTAAAACACCCCTGTAGATTGTAATGAGTGTGTGTAAGGATAATTAACTTACGTTCTAAGTTGAAAACAATATATACTTGAACAACATTTAGTAGGTAGATGACGGCATCCGTAGGTGTCTAACTTTGATCAAAGGTGGGAGTGACAACTTTTAGATTGGAGTCTTGTAGGCATTTGATGATGATGTAATGAAAGACAGTAGATCAGATGTAATGAAAGACAGTAGATCAGATGTAATGAAAGACAGTAGATCAGATGTAATGAAAGACAGTAGATCAGATGTAATGAAAGACAGTAGATCAGATGTATTGATGATGATGTAATGAAAGACAGTAGATCAGATGTATTGATGATGATGTAATGAAAGACAGTAGATCAGATGTATTGATGATGATTGTAATGAAAGAAAGTAGATCGTGGGCAATTAACTGGATGGAAGACCGGGGAAGGAATTGGGTCTAGAGGACAGGTGGTTGGTCGACTCTAGTGGATGTCACCAGTTTTAGGACCTCGTCTGGAGAGAGAGGAGAGAGTAAAGTAAAGGGCTGGGTTGTGGGTGAAGTTATATGAACCAGAGAGGGCAGAAGAGGGCAGCAGTGTTATCTGGGGTAATACAGGTCTCATGGTGAGGTTATATGAACCAGAGAGGGCAGAAGAGGGCAGCAGTGTTATCTGGGGTAATACAGGTCTCATGGTGAGGTTATATGAACCAGAGAGGGCAGAAGAGGGCAGCAGTGTTATCTGGGGTAATACAGGTCTCATGGTGAGGTTATATGAACCAGAGAGGGCAGAAGAGGGCAGCAGTGTTATCTGGGGTAATACAGGTCTCATGGTGAGGTTATATGAACCAGAGAGGGCAGAAGAGGGCAGCAGTGTTATCTGGGGTAATACAGGTCTCATGGTGAGGTTATATAGGATCCAGAGAGGGTAGAAGCGGGCAGCAGTGTTATCTGGGGTAATCCAATTGTCAGTCAGAACAAGGAATTGCTCGCTGGAGGAAGGTCTGGGCTGAAATGAAGCCAGCCTCCTGGGCTGCTGATTGGCAGTTTTCATTCAAACGTGTTTCACTGTTGGAACTTCATCTACTCCATTGTTAATGTCATTCTTCAACATCATGTCAGGATTTCATTAGACTGATTTGATGTCTTTCTATGTTGACTGTCTCCAGTTTCTCCAGGCTCTGCTGTTTCAAGTCTGCCAGAGCCTCCAGGAAACAGTACAAACAGACGGGACTTTTTGAGACGTGAGTACATTTTCATTAGTCTGTAGGTTTAAGTGGGAATACTCTAATTTGGTTCTAACATTTCAAGGTGGCCCTAAAGGGTCAGCATCGTTTGTAAAACAGTCTCCAAAAGAGTTATTTGTATCCCCGCCAGGCCAGAACGGCCAATGGTGAGGGATTATGTTTTCACTCACTGTCGAGTGGTGTTTGTTTCTATAATATACCTTCACTTAATGCGTCCCGCAGGTTAATATCAGAATAGTGATATATTATTGATTTCAGCTGTTATGATTCCAAACATGTAAACATGACCCGCTTTAATTACTTCAGTCTATATTAGTAGCTTAATGACTAGTATTAACATTATATTGTCTTTTTTATGTCCAATGTATTTGTATTTAAGTTCATAAAGTTTGCATAAGTATAACTAAATGCATTTGAAATTAAATAAAAATGATATTTTTCAGGATTCCAATTGAAAAATAGCACAAACAAATCTGAATTCCAATTCAAAAATAGCCGTCTGGCTGTCTGTCTGTGTCCCTTTTGTGCCCATATGTGGAGATCTATGTATCTGTCTGTCTGTCTAGATCCTATTGCTTGCATTAGACTACAACTTTTATTTTGAAGGACAAAGACCACTTGATTTGACACGTGGTCACGTGACTTATTTGTTTTGATGAAAAAGGTAGATTAAAAGATGACTGACATTTCAAATAATAATCATTTCAGGCTTTTAGATTCCAGATGAATAAAAAAAAACAAAGACAAATAAAGAGATTTTTCCTTTGTCAGTCCCAAAACAAAAAAATGCCAAAATACTAATCAGAATATCAGAAAATTGATCATTTTCCTGATTTCTTTGGTGGGCTAGAAAATTGGAAAAATCAAGCCATTCTGAGATTTTTTTTTCTTGGATGAAAAAATGGCAAAAACCTTTTTTAAGACCTTTTTTTCAGTGTCAGTCCCAAATCAAAAGACGCCAAAATACTAATGAGAATATCAGAAAAATTGACAATTTTCCAGATTTTTTTTTTGTGGGCTAGAAAATTGGAAAAATGAAGCCATTCTTTGATTTTTCTTCTGGTATGAAAAATTGGCAAAAACCTTTTTTAAGAGCTTTTTTTCAGTGTCAGTCCCAAATCAAAAGACGCCAAAATACTAATCAGAATATCAGAAAAATTGACAATTTTCCAGATTTATTGGGAGACAAGGAAAATTTCAAAAAAGAAGCAATTTTTTATTTAGGTTCTGAAACGAAAATCTGTAAAATAGACTTTTCAGAGGTCTATTCCAATTGAAACTCAGATTATACTAAAATCTGCGGACTCCCCAAAGGCCGAGGTATTTTAGTATAATCTGAGCTTCAATTGGAAGTGACTATTTGCAAAAATGAAGCAATTTTGATTTAGGTTGTGAAACAAAAATCAGTTAAATAGACTTTTAATAAGTCGATTCAAATTGAATCTCAGATTATACTAAGATCCCCCGACCGTCTGGGCTGAAATGAAGCCAGCCTCCTGGGCTGCTGATTGGCAGTTTTCATTCAAACGTGTTTCACTGTTGGAACTTCATCTACTCCATTGTTAATGTCATTCTTCAACATCATGTCAGGATTTCATTTGACTGATTTGATGTATTTCTATGTTGACTGTCTCCAGTTTCTCCAGGCTCTGCTGTTTCAAGTCTGCCAGAGCCTCCAGGAAACAGTACAAACAGACGGGACTTTTTGAGACGTGAGTACATTTTCATTAGTCTGTAGGTTTAGCCTGACACTCAGCCTGAATTTTCATTTCGTTTCACTCCATTATTCAGTCTGAAAGCCCTCTCAATGCAGCCCATTTCTGAGATGGGGGCGTGGCCAAAGTGGGACTCCACTATGAACCAACGCGATTGGTTCATACTGGATTATCCCGGTCCCGATTTGTCGTACAGATTTTCAACCGAGAAACACCCGCCTTCGACAGCGTCACCAGACCCTGAATGCGAGGCAAACGATTCAGGGGGTGGAGCCAGGCTAGGTTTAAGTGGGAATACTCTAATTTGGTCCAAAAATGTCAAGGTGGCCCTACAGGGTCAGCATCGTGTGTAAAACAGTCTCCAAAAGAGTTAGTTGTATCCCCGCCAGGCCAGAACGGCCAATGGTGAGGGATTATGTTTTCACTCACTGTCGAGTGGTATGTTGCCATAATATAGTTAAATAGAGCACCGAAGTCTGACGTAATTTACTCATCCTACCTGGGTTGCGGTTTATTTCCCCCATTCAGAAGTCCCATAGACTTGTTTAATATCGTGTCAAATAAGAACTGTGTTCCAAAAATAAACAGATGACCCCAGGGCTTTGACTCTTATGGATATGAAGCATCAACTGACGGTGAGAAAACGCTAATGTTACTGCGGCCAAATTAGTTACATCAAACGATACAGCGACACCTCCATAACAATATCGCCGGGACATATAGTGGCCCTCTCCATCATCAAAGTGTCATCACCCCTGCATTAGATCATCCTGGGCAGTAGGAAACTCATGGTTGCACACTGTGATCAGTAACAGTTTTAGTCATATAAGGTTTATCTATCTATCTATCTATCTATCTATCTATCTATCTGTCTATCTGTCTATCTGTCTGTCTGTCTGTCTGTCTGTCTGTCTGTCTGTCTGTCTGTCTGTCTGTCTGTCTGTCTGTCTGTCTGTGTGACAGCTTGTATCTCACACTAAGTCATCTCAGGAGATCTTATCTTTAATCAGAGCAGAAAAACCTTTGATTTGTTTGGTCTAAAATGTGCTAAAGCCACAGTAGACCCTCTAAAAGAGCATTGTCTTACAGGAGGCCCCTACACAAAATAAAAGAGCATTGTCTTACAGGTGGCCCCTATACAAAATAAAAGAGCATTGTCTTACAGGAGGCCCCTACACAAAATAAAAGAGCATTGTCTTACAGGAGGCCCCTACACAAAACAAAAGAGCATTGTCTTACAGGAGGCCCCTATACAAAATAAAAGAGCATTGTCTTACAGGAGGCCCCTATACAAAATAAAAGAGCATTGTCTTACAGGAGGCCCCTATACAAAATAAAAGAGCATTGTCTTACAGGTGGCCCCTATACAAAATAAAAGAGCATTGTCTTACAGGAGGCCCCTACACAAAATAAAAGAGCATTGTCTTACAGGAGGCCCCTATACAAAATAAAAGAGCATTGTCTTACAGGAGGCCCCTATACAAAATAAAAGCCTTTCTTTTGTACAGCGGTCTCAAACTTTTAATGAAGTCATTTAGATCTTTAGGACTTAGAGTATTGGGTATATTCATAACTTTCACTCCACTACGTTTCAAAGAGAATAATATTGTACAATGTACTTTCGACCACATTTCTAGGAAAAAACAAACAAAAAAAGGAAAACAATTGCCTCACGGAGATTCCTAGTTTTGGCACTCAATGTGTTAAAAAATCTGCCTGAGGCGTTAATCTGCGCCGCCACACACACACGCACGCACGCACACACACGCACGCACGCGCGCGCACACACACACACACACACACACACACACACACACACACACACACACACACACACACACACACACACACACACACACACACACACACACACACACACACACACAGTAAGTAAATAATAAATAAAGTGTCTCCTGGTATAAAGTGTTTAATTAGTGTTTAATATTAGTTCATATTTTATCATGTGTTTTTCTCACAGATTCCTGTCAACTTTCACTGGATGTAAACACAGTGTACAGACACCTCATCCTGTCAGAGGAGAACAGGAAGGTGACTAATACAGGACAAGACCAACATTATCCTGAACATCCACACAGATTTACCTATAGGCTTCAGGTGTTGAGTAAAGAGAGTCTGTCTGAACGTTGTTACTTTGAAGTAAAATGGAGAGGAGTAGGTGTTGTTGTAGCAGTCAGTTATATAGACATCAACAGAAAGGAGGGGGATCTATCAGTCTTTGGTCACAATGACAAGTCCTGGAGTTTATGGTGGGACTCTAGATCAGGCTACTACTTCAAACACAACAGCATTGAGACTAAACTGTCAGGACCTGATGTCACAGTGGAGGGTAGGTGGGGCAGTAAGGAGGGTGAGGGGGTATGGGGGGTGTATGTAGATCACAGAGCAGGTACTGTGTCTTTCTATCATGTTGATAAAAACACAGACACACAGACCCTCCTCTATACAGTAAACACCACCTTCACACAACCTCTCTATGCAGGTATAGATACTAGTATACTAGGTAGAGCAGAGGTCTGTAAGATCTGGTAGATCTTAGAGAGCAGCTAAACTCAGACACATAAAGGTTCCAACTGGAACCTGAACGGGTTCTTCACAGTGATGTCATAGCAGTCTTTATGGAACCATTTATTTTAACCCATTAAAACCAGGAAAGCGTCATTTTAGATTTTAGCTATTCAAAAATAGCAGATCTACAAGCTCACAGCAAGCTTGTAGATCTGCTATTTTAAAAAATATATTTATAATTTGTATAAATCAATCGGGTTCTGAAGTTTGACAATTAGTGATTTATAGAACCAGCCTCAGGTCTTAATGGGTTAATAATAGAGCTATAAACAACATTTAAACCCTATATACTTCATCCATACAGCAGAGGTGTGTAGAATCTATGGTAAATGTGTTTAAACACATGTTTAAACATCTGGGGACCCCAAGGGAGACCCCACATTATTCTGGGGGGTCCCCAGATGATTAGCTTAATGTTAAACAGCTTAATGTTAAGCAGTTTCAAATATGATTATTTTTGGGGGTCCCCAGTTCAAATATGATTATTTTGGGGGGTCCCCAGTTCAAATATGAATATTTTTGGGGGGTCCCCAGTTCAAATATGATTATTTTGGGGGGTCCACAGTTCAAATGTTCAGCTTGTAGATCTGCTATTTTTGGATGGGGGAAAAAGTCATGACTTCTGAAAGATTTTGAGAAATCTTGAAATATGAAAATATATGAATTACTGTCTATCATTATCTGATTATTATCCATGTGTCTATGTACGTTTTTTGCATTTTTATAACAGTTTATCATTATTATGGGATGTCATGTTGTCATATCAGCCGTATACTTTATCATTATGACAAATAGCAGATCTACAAGCTCAACGTGTCACATTGCGACGCGTTGAGCTTGTAGATCGGATATAAAAAAGTGATAACTTCTGAAATATTTTTGGAAATCTTGAAATATAAAAATAAATAAAAAATTGGGGGAAATGGACGGAACAACAGAGTTGATGTGGTTTAATACAAATATTGATTCATAGTTTTATGTCATGTTAAGTTTCAGTTTTATCATCTTTATTGAAATAATAATATTGAATCATGAGTTTGAAGTCATTACAAAGTATTTATTTTAATGTTTTATTTGAGTACTGTACCAGAGTATTTTTGGATACTTTCACTCCACTACATTTCAAAAAGTAGTGGGAAAAAAATAATGCAGATCTACAAGCTCACAGCGTCTACTATTATATCTATTCTATAACACCAGTAAACATAGATCTATAGAACCAGTAAACATAGATCTATAACACCAGTAAACATAGATCTATAGCACCAGTAAACATAGATCTATAACACCAGTAAACATAGATCTATAACACCAGTAAACATAGATCTATAGCACCAGTAAACATAGATCTATAGCACCAGTAAACATAGATCTATAACACCAGTAAACATAGATCTATAACACCAGTAAACATAGATCTATAGCACCAGTAAACATAGATCTATAGCACCAGTAAACATAGATCTATAGAACCAGTAAACATAGATCTATAGCACCAGTAAACATAGATCTATAACACCAGTAAATATAGATCTATAACACCAGTAAACATAGATCTATAGAACCAGTACACATAGATCTATAGCACCAGTAAACATAGATCTATAGCACCAGTAAACATAGATCTATAACACCACCAGTAAACTTAGATCTATAGCACCAGTAAACATAGATCTATAACACCACCAGTTAACATAGATCTATAGAACCAGTAAACCTAGATCTATAACACCAGTAAACATAGATCTATAGCACCAGTAAACATAGATCTATAGCACCAGTAAACATAGATCTATAACACCACCAGTAAACATAGATCTATAGCACCAGTAAACATAGATCTATAGCACCAGTAAACATAGATCTATAACACCACCAGTAAACATAGATCTATAACACCACCAGTTAACATAGATCTATAGAACCAGTAAACCTAGATCTATAACACCAGTAAACATAGATCTATAACACCAGTAAACATAGATATATAGCACCAGTAAACATAGATCTATAACACCAGTAAACATAGATCTATAACACCAGTAAACATAGATATATAGCACCAGTAAACATAGATCTATAACACCAGTAAACATAGATCTATAGCACCAGTAAACATAGATCTATAGAACCAGTAAACCTAGATCTATAACACCAGTAAACATAGATCTATAACACCAGTAAACATAGATCTATAGCACCAGTAAACATAGATCTATAACACCAGTAAACCTAGATCTATAACACCAGTAAACATAGATCTATAGAACCAGTAAACCTAGATCTATAACACCAGTAAACATAGATCTATAGCACCAGTAAACATAGATCTATAGCACCAGTAAACATAGATCTATAGCACCAGTAAACATAGATCTATAACACCACCAGTTAACATAGATCTATAGAACCAGTAAACCTAGATCTATAACACCAGTAAACATAGATCTATAGCACCAGTAAACCTAGATCTATAGCACCAGTAAACATAGATCTATAGAACCAGTAAACATAGATCTATAACACCAGTAAACATAGATCTATAGCACCAGTAAACATAGATCTATAGAACCAGTAAACATAGATCTATAGAACCAGTAAACATAGATCTATAGAACCAGTAAACATAGATCTATAACACCAGTAAACATAGATCTATAACACCAGTAAACATAGATCTATAACACCAGTAAACATAGATCTATAACACCAGTAAACATAGATCTATAACACCAGTAAACATAGATCTATAGAACCAGTAAACCTAGATCTATAACACCAGTAAACATAGATCTATAGCACCAGTAAACATAGATCTATAGCACCAGTAAACATAGATCTATAACACCAGTAAACATAGATCTATAGCACCAGTAAACATAGATCTATAGAACCAGTAAACATAGATCTATAGAACCAGTAAACCTAGATTTATAACACCAGTAAATATAGATCTATAACACCAGTAAACATAGATCTATAACACCAGTAAACATAGATCTATAACACCAGTAAACATAGATCTATAACACCACCAGTAAACATAGATCTATAACACCAGTAAACATAGATCTATAACACCAGTAAACATAGATCTATAACACCACCAGTAAACATAGATCTATAGCACCAGTAAACATAGATCTATAACACCACCAGTAAACATAGATCTATAACACCAGTAAACATAGATCTATAACACCAGTAAACATAGATCTATAACACCAGTAAACATAGATCTATAACACCACCAGTAAACATAGATCTATAACACCAGTAAACATAGATCTATAGAACCAGTAAACATAGATCTATAACACCAGTAAACATAGATCTATAACACCAGTAAACATAGATCTATAACACCAGTAAACATAGATCTATAACACCAGTAAACATAGATCTATAACACCAGTAAACATAGATCTATAGAACCAGTAAACCTAGATCTATAACACCAGTAAACATAGATCTATAGCACCAGTAAACATAGATCTATAGCACCAGTAAACATAGATCTATAACACCAGTAAACATAGATCTATAGCACCAGTAAACATAGATCTATAGAACCAGTAAACATAGATCTATAGAACCAGTAAACCTAGATTTATAACACCAGTAAATATAGATCTATAACACCAGTAAACATAGATCTATAACACCAGTAAACATAGATCTATAACACCAGTAAACATAGATCTATAACACCACCAGTAAACATAGATCTATAGCACCAGTAAACATAGATCTATAACACCACCAGTAAACATAGATCTATAACACCAGTAAACATAGATCTATAACACCAGTAAACATAGATCTATAACACCAGTAAACATAGATCTATAACACCACCAGTAAACATAGATCTATAACACCAGTAAACATAGATCTATAGAACCAGTAAACATAGATCTATAGCACCAGTAAACATAGATCTATAACACCACCAGTAAACATAGCTCTATAACACCAGTAAACATAGATCTATAACACCAGTAAACATAGATCTATAGCACCAGTAAACATAGATCTATAACACCACCAGTAAACATAGATCTATAACACCAGTAAACATAGATCTATAACACCAGTAAACATAGATCTATAACACCAGTAAACATAGATCTATAACACCACCAGTAAACATAGATCTATAACACCAGTAAACATAGATCTATAACACCACCAGTAAACATAGATCTATAACACCAGTAAACATAGATCTATAACACCAGTAAACATAGATCTATAACACCAGTAAACATAGATCTATAACACCACCAGTAAACATAGATCTATAACACCAGTAAACATAGATCTATAACACCACCAGTAAACATAGATCTATAACACCAGTAAACATAGATCTATAACACCAGTAAACATAGATATATAACACCAGTAAACATAGATCTATAACACCAGTAAACATAGATCTATAACACCAGTAAACATAGATCTATAACACCAGTAAACATAGATCTATAACACCACCAGTAAACATAGATCTATAACACCAGTAAACATAGATCTATAACACCAGTAAACATAGATCTATAACACCACCAGTAAACATAGATCTATAACACCAGTAAACATAGATCTATAACACCAGTAAACATAGATATATAACACCAGTAAACATAGATCTATAACACCAGTAAACATAGATCTATAACACCACCAGTAAACATAGATCTATAACACCACCAGTAAACATAGATCTATAACACCAGTAAACATAGATCTATAACACCAGTAAACATAGATCTATAGCACCAGTAAACATAGATCTATAACACCACCAGTAAACATAGATCTATAACACCAGTAAACATAGATCTTTAACACCAGTAAACATAGATCTATAACACCAGTAAACATAGATCTATAACACCAGTAAACATAGATCTATAACACCAGTAAACATAGATCTATAACACCAGTAAACATAGATCTATAACACCACCAGTAAACATAGATCTATAACACCAGTAAACATAGATCTATAACACCAGTAAACATAGATCTATAACACCAGTAAACATAGATCTATAACACCAGTAAACATAGATCTATAACACCAGTAAACATAGATCTATAACACCAGTAAACATAGATCTATAACACCAGTAAACATAGATCTATAACACCAGTAAACATAGATCTATAACACCATCAGTAAACATAGATCTATAACACCACCAGTAAACATAGATCTATAACACCAGTAAACATAGATCTATAACACCAGTAAACATAGATCTATAGCACCAATAAACATAGATCTATAACACCACCAGTAAACATAGATCTATAACACCAGTAAACATAGATCTATAACACCAGTAAACATAGATCTATAACACCAGTAAACATAGATCTATAACACCACCAGTAAACATAGATCTATAACACCACCAGTAAACATAGATCTATAACACCAGTAAACATAGATCTATAACACCAGTAAACATAGATCTATAGCACCAGTAAACATAGATCTATAGCACCAGTAAACATAGATCTATAACACCACCAGTAAACATAGATCTATAACACCAGTAAACATAGATCTATAACACCAGTAAACATAGATCTATAACACCAGTAAACATAGATCTATAACACCACCAGTAAACATAGATCTATAACACCAGTAAACATAGATCTATAACACCAGTAAACATAAATCTATAACACCACCAGTAAACATAGATCTATAACACCAGTAAACATAGATCTATAACACCACCAGTAAACATAGATCTATAACACCAGTAAACATAGATCTATAACACCAGTAAACATAGATCTATAACACCAGTAAACATAGATCTATAACACCAGTAAACATAGATCTATAACACCACCAGTAAACATAGATCTATAACACCAGTAAACATAGATCTATAACACCAGTAAACATAGATCTATAACACCAGTAAACATAGATCTATAACACCAGTAAACATAGATCTATAACACCAGTAAACATAGATCTATAACACCACCAGTAAACATAGATCTATAACACCAGTAAACATAGATCTATAACACCAGTAAACATAGATCTATAACACCAGTAAACATAGATCTATAACACCAGTAAACATAGATCTATAACACCACCAGTAAACATAGATCTATAACACCACCAGTAAACATAGATCTATAACACCAGTAAACATAGATCTATAACACCAGTAAACATAGATCTATAGCACCAATAAACATAGATCTATAACACCACCAGTAAACATAGATCTATCACACCAGTAAACATAGATCTATAACACCAGTAAACATAGATCTATAACACCAGTAAACATAGATCTATAACACCAGTAAACATAGATCTATAACACCAGTAAACATAGATCTATAACAACAGTAAACATAGATCTATAACACCAGTAAACATAGATCTATAACACCACCAGTAAACATAGATCTATAACACCACCAGTAAACATAGATCTATAGCACCAGTAAACATAGATCTATAAACATAGATCTATAGCACCAGTAAACATAGATCTATAGCACCAGTAAACATGGGGGCTTGCTCTATGCAGGTATAGTGAATGAGGCGCAGTTTACGGAGCTAGTTCAGGCCAGGCAACTCAAGGGATTGGGGCAACCGATCAGGTGACTAGTCACATGCACTTTCCTCCTGATCGGGTGGTTATAGGTACTGCGTTGTTACCTGCTCACTCTGGCTGCCCTGTCTTGCTGAGCTGACGTGTGTCACTACTACTGCTGCTGCTGCTGAGATCCTGCTACCGCTGCTTACCTGCTGCTGCCCATGAAGTCATCCCACCCGCCTCCCCGGCATCCACCTGTAGGCTCTGTTTCTAGATCCCTTTGGGGGTTTAATTCATTCCCTGTAAATGCTAATTGGCATGTAACATTCATTAAAATGTTATCCTTACAGGGAATGAATGGATTCAGAGGCCTGACGCCAAACTATGCTTCCTCTTGTTTTCTATACCATGCTCAAGCTTGCAAATATATATTGCTAATAAATATATATTCTAATCCAAAGAGTTGTCTGACTGAACTGCTGATACAGCAGAGGTCTGTAAGTTCTGATAGATCTTAGAGAGCAGCTAAACACAAACAAATAAATGTTCCAACTGGAACCTGAACGGGTTCTTCACAGTGATGTCATAGCAGAACCATTCTTAGGGTCCAATAAGAACCTTTCAGACCTAAAGGTTGGGGGGGGGGGGGCATGACAGACCAAGGTCAAAGGTCAAATGCATTAAGTATTGATGGTTTAAGGAGTTAAACTCGTGAGCTTGTAGATCTGCTGTTTTCTTCTGACGATCATGTTTCATCGATATGAAATATTGCAACATAAATGTTGTTTGCATTGAAGTCACTTGGGGCCTGTTCCTCAAAAGGTGAATTTTACCTGGCCTTAAGCCAAATCCAGGCTTGACAAAGTCGGGTCCGAAAAGCCTCGTTTATTCCGTTCCTCAGACGCCAAGCCAGGCTGAAAAGGAGCAACTTTGTCGAGCTAGGCTATGTCAAGCCAGGCTGTGTCCAGCCAGGATAGTGAAGCCAGGCTGAATGGGCGGGGATTCGCCGGCGACGTATTTCTATAAAAGACCATGAACTCGAGCGCAGATTCCTTGAACTTGACCAATCACGGAGTCCAAAACCAGAGCAGCGTTCTTCTCTGTGGCTGAATAGCAGCACTGCAGCAGCTCATGAAATCATACAAGGAAGTAAAATGTATTTAAGCAAGAAAGGAAACGCGACCGCAATAAATAGATCCAGGGAGAAAGCATGGCAAAGTATTGCAAGCACACACAGTGTGTGTGTGTGTGTGTGTGTGTGTGTGTGTGTGTGTGTGTGTGTGTGTGTTTGAGATGGACGGGCAACGGGACGAACGGGAACGGGACGGGACGGGGGGGGGGGTTGACCGCGACAGGGGGCCATGACGGGATGAGCGGGGGGGACGGGACGAGACACGCAATAAATAACCCCACATTTGCAAGACCACTTTGGTAGAGGTTTGGGTTGTGTAGTTACCTTGCCATCATGATGTAACTCCAAAGGTGGACAAGAAATAAAAAATAATTTCTCCATTGACTAGAAATTGATCATTTAAAATATGCTCCTCATTGACTTACAAAGAGGCTCCTTTAAACCCATAACTAATAATTTATATATATATATATATATATATATATATATATATATATATATATATATATATATATATATATAAATGATTAGTTACGGGTATATGTGTGTGTATGTATGTGTCAGACATTTTTTATAATATTTTTTTTAAAATGTAATATATTATCAAACATCTAACAACAAGATGAACTATAGTGTTAACTATAACAGAGTGACAATTACATATCACATGAGTCATTGTGAAACAATTATGATTATGATTCATGGTCACACACTATTTCAGTAATTAATTTGATTATATCTTATTGTATTTATTTCATTTTATTTGAATGCAGGGTCATTAAAATGAGTCCATATACAAACACATGTTTTGAATTAACTGTGGAAAAACTTGAAGAACAAGGCACTAGATTAAGTAAGCTTGGCTGTTAGCCTGCTCCTGACCAGGCTAACTTCACAGCTAAATTGCCATGGTAACTAAGCTAGGCTTGCTTCAATTCTCTTTTGAGGAATCGGATAAGGCTAAACTTAGCCAGGGTGAACTGGCTAAACTAATCTTCAAGATAATTCACCTTTTGAGGAACCGACTCAGCTCTAATCCTGGCTAAATTAAGCCAGGATAGGTGGAAAAGCCAGGCTTTAGCTCTAATTCACCTTTTGAGGAACAGGCCCCATAGACTAAAGCTTTAAATGAACTGTATATGAAACTGTATCTTTATTGAATACTGTCGATCTTCAATCATTATCTGATTATTAATGTTTATATTATAATGATGACTGTCTGGCTTCAATGTGTCTATGTACTTATGACACAGAAGTATGTGTTTCTTCATTTTTATAACAGTTTATCATAATTATGGGATGTCATGTTGTTGTCATATTAACCGTGTACTTTATCGTACCTCAAATAGCAGATCTACAAGCTAACAACGCGTCGCAATGTGAGCTTGTAGATCTGCTATTTTTGGATGGGGGAAAAAAGTGAAAACTTCTGAAAGATTTTGAGAAATCCTGAAATAAGAAAAATGTGGGGAAATATTTTGGGGGAAATCGACGGGACGACTGAGTTAATGTGGTTTAATAAAAATATTGATTCATAAGTTTGATGTCATTAAGTTTAAGTTTTATCATCTTTATTGAAATAAAAAATATTGATTCATGAGTTTGAAGTCATTAAGTTTCATTTGTATCTTTATTGGGTATCAAAGTACATTTATTTGAGTACTCAACTAGAGTATTTTTTGGATACTTTAACTCCACTGCATTTCTAGGAAGGGGTTAAAGTACATTATGAATTTACCATTAAAAGACCTGTTCCAGAAACAGTAAAATAAAATAGCAGATCTACAAGCTCACAGCGTCTACTAGTTTCTCTGTTCTTGAGAACTTTTGAAAATGTATTTAAAAAAAGGAAATTGTGCTTCGTTGTAAAAAAATATTTTTTAAATACCACTACTCGAGTACTTTGACTCAAGTTGTAATCTGACAGTAACTTCACATGGTCTGTCAGGTGTAAACGTCACATGTCCAAAACTGTTACTATTCAGCATCAAAAATAGCAGATCTACAAGCTTGTTTCGAGCTTGTAGATCTGCTATTGTTGATGCTTTTGTGTGAGGCCGTAGTATGATGAAGTAGGGCGTAAATGTATGAAATAACACAAAGTTATAATGTGGAGATCAGACTGAACAAATGAAAGCTTCCTTTGGGGAACACATACATACGGGACACACATAGACAGGTGTGATTAATTACCACCAATCACAACACACCTGTCTATTATATGTGTCCCCTACGTCTGTGTTCCCCAAACACAATGTTCCGTGGTCTGTCTGTGTCTCTCTCTCTCTCTCTCTCTCTCTGTCTCTGTCTGTCTCTCTCTCTCTGTCTCTCTCTCTCTGTCTCTCTGTGTCTCTGTCTCTGTCTCTGTCTCTGTCTCTGTCTCTCTCTGTCTCTGTCTCTGTCTGTCTCTCTCTCTCTCTCTCTCTCTCTCTCTCTCTCTCTGTCTCTGTCTCTGTCTCTCTCTCTGTCTCTGTCTGTCTCTGTCTGTCTCTGTCTCTGTCTCTGTCTCTCTCTCTGTCTCTCTCTCTCTCTCTCTCTCTCTCTCTCTCTGTCTCTCTCTCTCTCTCTCTCTCTCTCTCTCTCTCTCTCTCTCTCTCTCTTTAATGATCAAACGTGCAGTGAGGTACATCGGTGCAGACACACTGCCAGACAGCCCCTCCCCTTCTTTTATCTGCTTCAAGACCACCCCCACTTTCTCTCTCACACACACACACACACACACACACACACACACACACACACACACACACACACACACACACACACACACACACACACACACTGTGATGTTGTAAAGATGCTACCAGATGAGACTAGACGTGCTCTCTCCACACACTCTGCATTGACTGACACAAACACAGCTAAACGTGTGGCAGCACTAGCTAGCAGCACTAGCTAGCAAAGATTTCCCCAAATCCCCCCAATATGCGTCCTGAAGCGTGCACTGCTGCGTCCTGTACAACCACGCCCACCTGGTCCAAACACCAAAGAAAGAGTGAGTCGCCTCGTTTTGGGCCAGACGGTCCCATCCAATCACCTGCCAAGTAGCTTGAAAAAACAGACCGCCGTCTTGCAGCGGTTTGGCAGATGTAAGTAGGATGTGAAGCAAGCTTCTTCCATCTGGAGGAGTCAGGTTAGGGTCAGGTTAGGGTCAGGTTAGGGTCCTGCAACTTTGTTCAGTTTGAAAGTGTTTTATTATTATCTGTCAAACTGTTGTTTTTAACGGCTCTCTCTCTTGATTGGGTTCCGTAGCCACGGCAACAAGGAAGTGTTTTCCTGTCACGGCATACAGCTGGCTGTTGATTGGTTCCTGGAGCGAGGTCATCGTGACATCACAGTGTTTGTACCTGCTTGGAGGAAAGAGCAGTCCCGTCCGGATGCCCCCATAACAGGTCAGTCACACACACACACACACACACACACACACACACACACACACACACACACACACACACACACTACAACTTGACTAATACAAGTAAGACGCGCGAACGCGGTAAGCGAACGCAAAAAAATTAAAAAAAGAATGAAAAAAAATATTTAAAAAAAAAGTAACCAATAAAAAAAAAAATTAAAAAAAAAAAAAAATCTGCGTTAAAAGGAGCATCTTAGAAAAATACAAATTCCCCAAATAAAAACTTGGAATGTTTTTGAACAATTCAACAAAGTGTTTGAAGTGCCTGTTTCACCCACTTCCGGGGGGCGGAGCCAAAATCCGAGCCCGAAGTATTTGTTCGTAGACCCCCACTTAGGGGGGGTAGAAAAAGTTTGGGAGCGATTCGGGCACTTTTCATTTAACATGGGGTTTCAATGGGGAGTTTTTAGGAGCCTTCTCCGGGGCGTGGCTTCCGGGGGAAGGGGCGGGCTTAAACGCAACCTTGACAGGTGTGTTCAGTTTTCAAAGACCTTTCATTTGATGTATGGTACGTCTAAATTGGACATTTACTTATCTCAGAGGAGCTGCACACAGAGACACAGAGAGAGAGAGAGAGACACAACCCAAGCAGGGTTACATAGTAAGCTCCACTTGGTCGGAGGCGCGGCTTCGCCGCGCCTCCTCCCGCGTTCGCAAAAATGACAGTGATTCAGGCCTCTAATTGCGTGTTTCTCCGACCGTCGACCATGCTCGCCTCACAGACCAGGAGATCCTGCGTGGTCTGGAGAAGGACAAGATCCTGGTGTTCACGCCGTCGCGGCGCGTCCAGGGCCGCCGCGCGGTCTGCTACGACGACCGCTTCATCGTCAAGCTGGCCTACGAGTCGGACGGCGTCATCGTCTCCAACGACAACTACCGAGACCTGGCCAATGAGAAGCCGGAGTGGAAGAAGTTGGTCGACGACAGGCTGCTCATGTACTCCTTCGTAAACGACAAGTAAGGACGGTCGAGGTGCGCGAGCGTGTAAATGACCTGATACAGAAAGCAGGCTTGTACTTTTTATGTCCTCTTCAAAGCGTCACTCTTCGGAGCAAAATGATAGCTTATATTTAAGCTATATAAATACATTGACTTATTTTGCCCACTCCCTTTTATTTCTCTTTGATATGCCACTACTACGCCACCAAATAATACTGTTTATCATTTGCTACCACCTCAATTAACCCTATAAGACCGGGAACGCATCTGTGTCATTTTTTTTATTTCTTTGGCTATTTTTTGTGTGCAAATCTTTCAATATATGTGTTTTTAACTCAAACCTTTGCTTCTGGGGGATAAATGTCTTCTAAATCCTAAATTTGTATTTTATTTTTATTATGTTGCTATAATATCAGTGGTTTTCAAACTTGTTTCATGTCAAGGACCCCCAAAATGTTGGTCCAGGGACCCCCCAGAAGCAAAGATTTGAATTAAAAATGTTCGCTTTAAAAAACTATATATATTCAAAGATTTGCAAAAGAAATCATGATTTTTCAAAAGAAATAGCCCAAAGACATGTAAAAATGACACACAGATGCGTTGGCGGTCTTAATGGGTTAATTTGTGCCTCTTGTTCACTGTTGTGTCATCAGCTGTTATCACAGACCTTTGACCTAACGTGAACTTAGACTTGGAAACGTTCATTGTGGTGAGGTTTCAGACCACTGAAAAAACACCACTGGTTAAAATGTGAGTGGATACGTGCGCGTTCACGTGCACAAAGTTCCACAGTGATTATTCCACCACCTGAACAAAAAACAGGTGTAAGTGTTCATTCATAAATCCAACCTTAAGCCTCCATACAGGGAAATGCAGAGCAGTGTGTATGCATGCATTTCATCTACAGGCTGCACAAAGTTTGACACAAGTCTGCAGCCCTCCTCCTGTTGTCTGACTTGGTTACCTTGCTAATGCTGCCACCTAGTGGAGATTCAGACACATTATAATGTACATGCTATTATCTTCATCACTTACACTGTGGAGACGCATGTTACCAGCGGTGACCAGGATGTTTGGTCAGGATTGTCCCTGTTTGGTCAGGATTGTCCCTGTTTGGTCAGGATTGTCCCTGTTTGGTCAGGATTGCCCCCGTTCCAAGCTGGGTGTCCTGAGTCCCGAAAAATATACAATATCTGTAAAACACAAAAATATCTGTTCTGTTGAAAAGTGTAGTTAGTAGGTGTGCTAATCTCTCTCTCTCTCTCTCTCTCTCCTGTCATGCCTGAACAGAAGAAACAGCCTTGTCCATATGGTGAGAAACACACACACACACACACACACACACACACACACACACACACACACACACACACACACACACACACACACGCACGCACGCAAACACATGCAAACCAATGCTGTTTGGCCAATCGAAAGTCCTAAGACTTTCATTAAGACACGCAAAATAGGGCCCACAGATGCGCTCTCTCTCTCTCTCTCTCTCTCTCTCTCTCTCTCTCTCTCTCTCTCTCTCTCTCTCTCAATCTCTCAATCTCTCTCTCTCTCTCTCTCTCTCTCTCTCTCTCTCTCTCTCTGGCCCTTTCATTTGGGTCAAATGGGTTCTGCTGCAGACAGAACAGAAGGTCCAATGTAGTCTGTAGCAGATGAATCCCAGCTGAATCCTCGCTAGACGGAGAAAAACCTTGTTTGATACAAATGGTATCATTAAACTAAATGGCTGGTGTCATATACAGTACATGGACCTGATGATGTGTATTTATCAATCACTGTTGATGTATTGACATGATAAATTGCATTGAGGAAAACAAAACACACAAAAAAAACGGTTATATTCCAATCAAGATATTCTAACGTTTTACTTTATCTTGCGGAAATGGCTAAAAGACAATTATTTTTCATCAATTCCTTAGAGTAAAAAGGAGTCTTATCTACCTACTATGTTTAGGTTCTGTAGCTTGTGTTTATGGGATAGGGTTTAAGGCTGGAGGGTTTTAAATTCTGAACGTGCGCTCAAAGTAAGTGATGTGTGATAAATGTAGTTTGCTGGTAAGATACTGTTCATCACAGTGTGTCCATTGTAGAGGAGCAGTGATAGGTCATGGTGGGATCGGGCTCACCCCCCCCCCCCCCCCTTTACAATGAATAGATAAACATATAAATATGATCTCAGAGCCGGTTCATAGAGTAGAGTTTACATCTGGTTTAGGGTGCATCACGTGTGTGAGTTTTGGATGCAAGTTCACCGTACAGCTCTTTAGCACAAAGCCAAGCCAGCCATGTGCAGTTTTTACAGCCCTTAGTTTTCCCTCTTGAAGTCAAACGTGCCAGATTGTACAAGAAATCGTAACGTCAAACTGTACAAGAGGTGACGTAAATGTTTTGTTTTGTTTCTTTCTTTCTGTGTGTATTGAAGACGTTCCTTCTCTCTGGCCTCCTGACACCGTGTGTCAGTGTGGGACCATAGCGTGGGCCCCAAGTAATGCCTCTTCCATGGCGTTGTGCTTAATGACACATGATCCAATAATCTGAACTATGTTCAGCTACCTGTTATGTATGTGCATGATTTGATTTGCGTCGTTGTGCATGTTAGTGCTTGATTTGTTTTTGATTTCACACAAAGTGTGTGTGTGTGTGTGTGTGTTTCCGTCTTATTTTGTTACTCCTGGCTTTAAATCGTGACATTGTAACAGTTGGTCTTTAAATCGTGACATTGTAACAGTTGGTCTTTAAATCGTGACATTGTAACAGTTGGTCTTTAAATCGTGACATTGTAACAGTTGGTCTTTAAATCGTGACATTGTAACAGTTGGTCTTTAAATCGTGACATTGTAACAGTTGGTCTTTAAATCGTGACATTGTAACAGTTGGTCTTTAAATCGTGACATCGTAACAGTTGGTCTTTAAATCGTGACATTGTATCAGTTGGTCTTTAAATCGTGACATTGTAACAGTTGGTCTTTAAATCGTGACATTGTAACAGTTGGTTGTGTGGATTTTCCTTCGAGGCTGAACTTTTGTGTCCACAGGATTTGACTCTTTCTCTGTACATGTGTGATTTCATATATCAGTCATTACAGTGAGTGATATCATTATATAATATGTGTGATTTCATATATCAGTCATTACAGTGAGTGATATCATTATATAATATGTGTGATTTCATATATCAGTCATTACAGTGAGTGATATCATTATATAATATGTGTGATTTCATATATCAGTCATTACAGTGAGTGATATCATTATATAATATGTGTGATTTCATATATCAGTCATTACAGTGAGTGATATCATTATATAATATGTGTGATTTCATATATCAGTCATTACAGTGAGTGATATCATTATATAATATGTGTGATTTCATATATCAGTCATTACAGTGAGTGATATCATTATATAATATGTGTGATTTCATATATCAGTCATTACAGTGAGTGATATCATTATATGATATCATCCAGTGTTAATCTTACATACAGTAGAGCTGAGCATGTTTTAGTTCATCTGTTATATTGATATTTTCACACCGTGGTAGAAAAAAAAAACATCCAGACAGTTTCAGGCTGGAAACGATAACGAGAGTCGCTTATCTACAAGGGACTCTACAGAAAAGCAAGCTCAAAGTCGCTCATAACTAGTGGACATGGCAACATTGCCGGCCACCCCCACCTGACTCCTCTTGTCAGCCTAAGATGAGCTACAGTAACCTGACACCGTCAAATGGAAGAAAGCTTGCGACACACATTTTGTTTCACAGCGTACTTGCATCTGAGACTCCGGGCGCAGAATCGATGACAGACAGTTTTTCTTTTTTTCAAGCTACTAGGCAGGTGATTGGATGATCCCGCCCCTAGCAGCCGCTGATTGGTTCGGACACGCAGTGTTCGGCCATCTCTACTCCCTTCGCAATCCCAGACCTCCCTGAAATCAAATGCAAATGAGATTTCCGGAGGGAGGGGGTTTACCAGGCTAGAGCTACAGTACCTGGGTTGAATGTCCAGTTTTAGAAACCAAAAAAAAAAAGCTAACCCTCACCTCACATTTGCCAGACTATTGGAACATGCTTTGGGTTCAAAACGTAGGACCAGGGCCGCATTAACCGCGGAACTTAGTGGAACTTGTGTTCCACGGCCTGAGCCTGCAGGGGCCCTGTGTGAATTATGTATTTAAAAATATATATATTATTGTAAAAAAATAAATAATTTATATTATTTTATTATAATATTATATATATTCTTCTTATTATTATTTATAAAAATGTAGTGCTTGTTAGTGCTTGATTTGTTTTTGATTTCACACAAAGTGTGTGTGTGTGTGTGTGTGTTTCCGTCTTATTTTGTTACTCCTGGCTTTAAATCGTGACATTGTAACAGTTGGTCTTTAAATCGTGACATTGTAACAGTTGGTCTTTAAATCGTGACATTGTAACAGTTGGTCTTTAAATCGTGACATTGTAACAGTTGGTCTTTAAATCGTGACATTGTAACAGTTGGTCTTTAAATCGTGACATTGTAACAGTTGGTCTTTAAATCGTGACATTGTAACAGTTGGTCTTTAAATCGTGACATTGTAACAGTTGGTCTTTAAATCGTGACATCGTAACAGTTGGTCTTTAAATCGTGACATTGTATCAGTTGGTCTTTAAATCGTGACATTGTAACAGTTGGTCTTTAAATCGTGACATTGTAACAGTTGGTTGTGTGGATTTTCCTTCGAGGCTGAACTTTTGTGTCCACAGGATTTGACTCTTTCTCTGTACATGTGTGATTTCATATATCAGTCATTACAGTGAGTGATATCATTATATAATATGTGTGATTTCATATATCAGTCATTACAGTGAGTGATATCATTATATAATATGTGTGATTTCATATATCAGTCATTACAGTGAGTGATATCATTATATAATATGTGTGATTTCATATATCAGTCATTACAGTGAGTGATATCATTATATAATATGTGTGATTTCATATATCAGTCATTACAGTGAGTGATATCATTATATAATATGTGTGATTTCATATATCAGTCATTACAGTGAGTGATATCATTATATAATATGTGTGATTTCATATATCAGTCATTACAGTGAGTGATATCATTATATAATATGTGTGATTTCATATATCAGTCATTACAGTGAGTGATATCATTATATGATATCATCCAGTGTTAATCTTACATACAGTAGAGCTGAGCATGTTTTAGTTCATCTGTTATATTGATATTTTCACACCGTGGTAGAAAAAAAAAACATCCAGACAGTTTCAGGCTGGAAACGATAACGAGAGTCGCTTATCTACAAGGGACTCTACAGAAAAGCAAGCTCAAAGTCGCTCATAACTAGTGGACATGGCAACATTGCCGGCCACCCCCACCTGACTCCTCTTGTCAGCCTAAGATGAGCTACAGTAACCTGACACCGTCAAATGGAAGAAAGCTTGCGACACACATTTTGTTTCACAGCGTACTTGCATCTGAGACTCCGGGCGCAGAATCGATGACAGACAGTTTTTCTTTTTTTCAAGCTACTAGGCAGGTGATTGGATGATCCCGCCCCTAGCAGCCGCTGATTGGTTCGGACACGCAGTGTTCGGCCATCTCTACTCCCTTCGCAATCCCAGACCTCCCTGAAATCAAATGCAAATGAGATTTCCGGAGGGAGGGGGTTTACCAGGCTAGAGCTACAGTACCTGGGTTGAATGTCCAGTTTTAGAAACCAAAAAAAAAAAGCTAACCCTCACCTCACATTTGCCAGACTATTGGAACATGCTTTGGGTTCAAAACGTAGGACCAGGGCCGCATTAACCGCGGAACTTAGTGGAACTTGTGTTCCACGGCCTGAGCCTGCAGGGGCCCTGTGTGAATTATGTATTTAAAAATATATATATTATTGTAAAAAAATAAATAATTTATATTATTTTATTATAATATTATATATATTCTTCTTATTATTATTTATAAAAATGTAGTGCTTGTTAGTGCTTGATTTGTTTTTGATTTCACACAAAGTGTGTGTGTGTGTGTGTGTGTTTCCGTCTTATTTTGTTACTCCTGGCTTTAAATCGTGACATTGTAACAGTTGGTCTTTAAATCGTGACATTGTAACAGTTGGTCTTTAAATCGTGACATTGTAACAGTTGGTCTTTAAATCGTGACATTGTAACAGTTGGTCTTTAAATCGTGACATTGTAACAGTTGGTCTTTAAATCGTGACATTGTAACAGTTGGTCTTTAAATCGTGACATTGTAACAGTTGGTCTTTAAATCGTGACATTGTAACAGTTGGTCTTTAAATCGTGACATCGTAACAGTTGGTCTTTAAATCGTGACATTGTATCAGTTGGTCTTTAAATCGTGACATTGTAACAGTTGGTCTTTAAATCGTGACATTGTAACAGTTGGTTGTGTGGATTTTCCTTCGAGGCTGAACTTTTGTGTCCACAGGATTTGACTCTTTCTCTGTACATGTGTGATTTCATATATCAGTCATTACAGTGAGTGATATCATTATATAATATGTGTGATTTCATATATCAGTCATTACAGTGAGTGATATCATTATATAATATGTGTGATTTCATATATCAGTCATTACAGTGAGTGATATCATTATATAATATGTGTGATTTCATATATCAGTCATTACAGTGAGTGATATCATTATATAATATGTGTGATTTCATATATCAGTCATTACAGTGAGTGATATCATTATATAATATGTGTGATTTCATATATCAGTCATTACAGTGAGTGATATCATTATATAATATGTGTGATTTCATATATCAGTCATTACAGTGAGTGATATCATTATATAATATGTGTGATTTCATATATCAGTCATTACAGTGAGTGATATCATTATATGATATCATCCAGTGTTAATCTTACATACAGTAGAGCTGAGCATGTTTTAGTTCATCTGTTATATTGATATTTTCACACCGTGGTAGAAAAAAAAAACATCCAGACAGTTTCAGGCTGGAAACGATAACGAGAGTCGCTTATCTACAAGGGACTCTACAGAAAAGCAAGCTCAAAGTCGCTCATAACTAGTGGACATGGCAACATTGCCGGCCACCCCCACCTGACTCCTCTTGTCAGCCTAAGATGAGCTACAGTAACCTGACACCGTCAAATGGAAGAAAGCTTGCGACACACATTTTGTTTCACAGCGTACTTGCATCTGAGACTCCGGGCGCAGAATCGATGACAGACAGTTTTTCTTTTTTTCAAGCTACTAGGCAGGTGATTGGATGATCCCGCCCCTAGCAGCCGCTGATTGGTTCGGACACGCAGTGTTCGGCCATCTCTACTCCCTTCGCAATCCCAGACCTCCCTGAAATCAAATGCAAATGAGATTTCCGGAGGGAGGGGGTTTACCAGGCTAGAGCTACAGTACCTGGGTTGAATGTCCAGTTTTAGAAACCAAAAAAAAAAAGCTAACCCTCACCTCACATTTGCCAGACTATTGGAACATGCTTTGGGTTCAAAACGTAGGACCAGGGCCGCATTAACCGCGGAACTTAGTGGAACTTGTGTTCCACGGCCTGAGCCTGCAGGGGCCCTGTGTGAATTATGTATTTAAAAATATATATATTATTGTAAAAAAATAAATAATTTATATTATTTTATTATAATATTATATATATTCTTCTTATTATTATTTATAAAAATGTATATATTCGGGCCCTGCTGTGTGAATTATATATATTTAGAAACATATGTTGCTTTATTTTTAATGTTGCGCGGCAGAACAGATGCAAACCTCTTGCATACCGTTGCTGGTACTGATGTGTCACTTCTACTTCCTGTAAGTAGACAAAAAAAATAAAACTACTGTGGACTAATCTTTACAAGCGGCTCTTATTTTGAAATCCTCCGCTTTTATGGTAAGTTTGTTTCTGTTAACCAGTATGAGTCTGCTATCATGGTCTGTGACCGCAACACAAATAAACAAGAACCATGTGGATTAAACGCAAGATTTGGGCCAACGTTCATATTATTTACGATATGAAAACCAGCTCCTGTGACTTAAACATTGTACAAACTTTGGAAGTGCCGTGCATTAAACTCTTTGAACCTCGGCGCAGCATGGTGAGTTAACCTGACAATGAAGATGTGTGTGCGTGGCTGCGTGCGTGTGTGTGTTTGTTTGAAGTAGACTGTGGGTGCGTTCGGAAATTACGCACCGGAGCACACTCGCCTATTAGTTTGTATTGGCCAGTGCGCTCAGTGCTGTATTTTCGAACGTGCCCTGTATCTCACGTGCTGTGTTTGAATAATGTAGCTCACGGTTGTTAATGTCATCTCTGTCTGTCTGTCTGTCTGTCTGTCTGTCTGTCTGTCTGTCTGTCTGTCTGTCTGTCTTAGTGCTACCATAATGTACACTGTGAAAATCTAAATGACATATTCTTAATACATTTGTACTGTGCAAATAGCTGAATAGGATGGGTATAGGTCTACGCTACTGTATTTTAACATCAGTCGGTCATAATGGTGAGCCATAATATTATTTTCTGAGGTGGTAAAAAGGTTGAGAACCACTGCGGTAGACTTCAAGGTCTTTTTACTTTAACTTTTCAAGTACATTTCAGAGCCTGTACTTTTGTACTTTTACTTGAGTAATTAGTTGAATGAGTACTTTTACTAAAGTCGCTTTTTACATAAGTAAATGTATCTGAGAATAATACTACTACTTTAAGTGAAGAAAGTGAGTAGTACTTTTACCATCTCTGCTGAGTATTGTTTTCTCAATTCTAAACTTGAATTGTTTAATTTCTTATGAAGAATAAGAAAATAAATATGAAACATTTGTTACGCATCTCATCACCATATGTCTAGTAGGCTACGACTGTAATGACCATAAAGTAACCTCCTTAATAATAAATGTAATTTGTAATGATAGACACTGTAGTCATAGCATAGACTGAAGTTGGAAAGGCTCTGCCCAGTGCCTGTGTCAGCACCGATCGTGCTGGCGGTGGCACGTGCACCAAACGCACGTGCGCGTGAACGCACCCAATATTGTCCGATTAATGTTGAGGGGGGGCCTTTGATTTGGTGTAGTTCCACGGCCCTGAGGGGCCTTAATGCGGCCCTGCGTAGGACACCCGCACGGTGGGGTTTGAACCGTAGGCCACAGGGGGCGTGGCCAGGTTGACCATGTTGCTGTAAAAAAGCATGTCTCTTCAAAGAAACTAGATCACAAAAAAACATGTTGTATCCAGTTACCTGATCAGGTGTTTTTCAATGTGCTTTGACCCCACCCCTTCCACTGGATGTTGACAAGAGTTTTCCCGTAATGATTGAAACATTGATTACAGCCTGAAAGCTGAAACTATGTTACATTCACATGACTACAAGTACCGTTTATTGTACTATTTATTATACAGTAGCTTAACAAACTGAGTGATCGTTTTAATGTATTGTGTTACAACCACGCTCACAGACAATAACAATAAATACTTATGTACATCCTGACTGAGTACTCTATCCTGATTGGATAAAATTGGTATCCCGACCTGAAAATGCATTTTCTGTTTAATAAAGAGCTGGAGAGACATGGAGACGCCTGTTACTGAACAAACACTCTATAGCAATGAGTACTATCACAATATAGAGCTATTTAACACGTATTTTAACCAAAGAAATTCACTTACCCTACCTTTTAAAGCTAAGGAAGAAGTTACCTACTTACACTTCATAGTAGACAATAAACTATCTGGAGAGAGTATGGTATCTCAAAGGCCAATCAAAAATAAAATGTCTAGCCAGCATGTCCACATTCATTGACAGAAATGCTTTGAAAACCTTGACAGTGGAACTTTAGTCTAGATGGAAAGAGATAATGTCCCATGGGGTTCATTTTTAACCCTTTCACATATCCTAAACCCAAACCCCAAAATGGAAGAGTCTCATTTGAGGTGACGTCAGCATTTTGGTCACAGTCGTAGCTATAGAGACGGGTGACCCTGTCACGTGTACCTTAGTTTCTCTCTCTCTCAATTAGTCTCTATAGCTGTCTAAATACTGTTGTTTTTAAATGTGCTATATGAATAAATATATAAATACATTTGACATCTTCAGTGACAGTGAAGGGCATTGACAGACTGAAACCTGCTGTTTGGACGCCATCTAGTGTCCATCAGCAGACACTACATGAGGATATCATGATGGATGTGTTAAAATCTGTTTCACATTTTAATTCATTTCATTATAAACACTAGATCAGGGATCTTCAACAGGGGGTTTGGGACCCCTACCTAGGGGGTCCTCAGAGTTACTACAGGGGTCCACCAATTCTTTGTGTGATCAGAATGTACATTTTTATTGTTTAGTTTTTTGTCTGAAAATAAAGAAAGTTAAACCACTTTGAACCCTATCATCACGCACACGCACACACACACACACACACACACACACACACACACACACACATTGTGAGCTTGTAGATCTGCTATTTTCAAAAGGTGTGTGTGTGTGTGTGTGTGTGTGTGTGTGTGTGTGTGTGTGTGTGTGTGTGTGTGTGTGTGTGTGTGTGTGTGTGTGTGTGTGTGTGTGTGTGTGTGTGTGTGTGTGTGTGTGTGTGTGTGTGTGTGTGTTCTAGGTGTGGTGAGCAGTGATTAATTAGGTATAAATAGAGCTCAGGTGTGAGACATGCTCCAGGTGTGGGTTTGGTGCAGTTCAGAATGGAACTCCAGCAAGCAGGTAACTAAACATTATTATTAACCACCAACATTTAACAGCTTTGTTTAAAATAATTCAGTTTGGGGAACTAGTCTGTGAATTGATGACATTGAAATGGACAAAATTAGACTTTATATTTTATAACAGAGTGAAGGAAACTCTTTCAAACTACGCTCTGTTCCAATGGCTCTTAAACTTTTACATTTCAACTCTGACAGTGTAACTGGAACCAAATGCACCTGTTAGGGTCCATTTGGTTCCTTTTAGACCAGTGCACGGGTCTAAAAGGAACCATTTGGGTTACAATGTGTACACTCTCAGAGTTAGACGGTAAGGGTCCATTTGGTTACAATGTGTACACTCTCAAGAGTTAGACCTGTATGGGTCCATCTGGTTACAATGGGGGGGGGTGACAAAGCTACATCCACAATGGCCCATAATGTTTGTAGATCAGCTATTTTCTAAAGATTTTTATACATTTGAAAACTGAAATGGGATATTCTGCATAATGAGTACTTTTATGTCTGGTACTTTAGTACATTTTGATGCCAATACTTTTGTACTTTTACTCAAGTACATTTTGAGTTCCAGACTTGCTTATAAAAAAGTATTTCTATATTGCAGAATTGATACTAATTAGAAGTGTGAGTGGGGCTGGCAAAGCTACATCCACAAGGGCCCATAGATGTTTTCCTCGATGTGGTCGACTACATGGTCATGTAGGCATACACAACTGAACACTTTTCTTCTGTCTTTTCAGGATATGAAGTCAAAGAAGAAAAGTCACCAGAAGAAGACATAAGGTAGGATCTCTATGCTGCTTGTTCAGTGAAGAGCTGCTTGCAGTGAAGATTGGTGTTCAAGGTAAGAACTCTTATGCTGCTGCTGCAGTGAAGAGCTGCCTCTATGCAGTGAAGATTGGCGTTCAAGGTAAGAACCATGTTTTTATTCCTTTTGCGTCGCGTTTCATTTGCGCCGCGTCGATCGCGTAAAAAAAAACACAAAACAAAACAAAGGCGCAGGCATGGAGCTCCTGGTTTTACTGGGATTGGGGTTCGATTCCCTGCTGTGCCCTACTTATTGTGTTGGCATTTATATTTGAACTCCCACATTGAATTGTTATGTATTATGTATTATAGGCTACAGGTAGCTGTAATATACAACTCTCGTAGACGTATTTATGATTCTGACGTCTTCAATCTACGAGAGTTGTAGGGTTCACGCCCCATGGAGACAGAATCGGCCAGAGACGGCATTAAAACACTTCTTTACTTGTGAAGTGGGCCATTTCTAATTTAGAATTCTGCACTTTTACTTGTAACCGAGTATTTCTACATTGCAGTATTGATACTTTTACTTAAGTAAAAAATGTGAGTACTTTTTCCACCATTGCCTGTAGGCCTACACAAACTGTTTTTGAACGGTGTAACCGCTCCTATAAGAGGGTTTAGGACCCATCCGTGGCGAAGTTTTTCTTTCCGTCGTAAAAATGTGTCTTTCGCTGTGACGCCATGCTGTGGAAAACACGCCCATAGGCTAAGCTTTGCAGGACGTGCTGTGATTGGCTAGCGAGACACATGATGAAATTAACTTCAAACTTCGCAGACGCGCTGTGATTGGCTAGCGAGACGCATGATGAAATTAATAATAATGTAAAAAATGTAAGCACGTCACTTCGCAGGGCGTGCTGTGATTGGCTACCGAGATGCATGATGAAATTAATAACTCATAAATAGCACCGCTCACTTCACACTGGGTGTGATTTTTCTTTTCAGAATCTGAAGTTGACCAGAAGAAGACGTCTTGAGGACATGCAGGTGGCTGGAGTGAGCGAGGAAGACTCAGAACAGAAGCAGATGATCTGCTGTGATGACCTCTATGCTGTTGCTGCAGCGTGTGCAGTGAAGCTGGCTGGAAGGTAGGAAGCTTTTGTATTTCTTTGCTTGTTTGGGGCTGCTGGTTAGGGTTAGGGAGGTAATTTGCGGGCCAGGGCCATCATTCGCGTCGTAAAAACAACAACAAACAAACAAACACAAAACACAGGCACTGGTCTGGTTCTCCTGGTTTTACTAGGACGGGGTTCAAATCCCTGCGGTGCCCTGCTCATTGTTTGTGTTAGATTTACATTTCCCTGGTTTATTAACAGAAGTTAATTAGTCACTCTGTTCAGTTACATTGGTCATAAGTGTTTTTTTTAAATCATAAAATTTCAAACCCTATGCATTACTGCATGCACTTGTGTTTGTCTTAGTTACGACTGGTCGTATTTTGGGTTATATTTTTGGGTTATGATTTGTTCCTAGTTTTGAGTGGTGTGGTGTCAAATTAGGTGTGCCAAGCAGGGGTGTGAGCCTGTGAGTGTGTGACGATTAGACCAGGTCGGCCAGCTCCGATTGGCAGGGAGCTTCCAGGGGTTCTGCCTCCTGAGTGGCAAAATAGGATGGAGGTTCACTATATAAGGAGAAATCAAACCACAGTAATGCTAAAAATAGTATTTATACTATTTTTGCACGTTACCCCTTTGTTCGTGTGGCTACTTGGGATTTGGGGAAGGCGGGCGGAAGTCTCAGGCACCACTAGACTGGGGCATAAGGGTCTTTCTCTCCTGATTTCCTCAGATTTGTACTCAGGTGTCCTTACAGTACACATCACTGTGTTTTTTATGAAAAGCTCAATTGGTTATCTCCTCATGATAGGAGACATTTTCATTGGTTGCTTTTTATTTCTAAATGTATTTACTTTAATTATCCATCTTATTTGAAAGAGCTTTGACGTTCGTACAGTTCAATATATCCATTAAGACACACTCAACCACCTTTTTTTGATGTACCTGGAATACAGAAAGAAATTGGGAGACGTTCATTTAAGTTTAAAGCACCTTCTGACTGGAACAATTTACCTATTGCAATTAGATCAATTATTTTATTTCCTGTTTTCAAAATGTCTTTGCTTGATTCGCTCAAATCTAACTGTTGTTGTTTTTGTATTTAGATTATTTTCTATTTCATTTTCTCATTTATTTATTTTCAGTTTTTTAGCTGACATGTGTAACAGATGTAGAATGGTCTGGGATGGTGTGAGAGCCCTCATGTGTATGTCTTGTTGTTGTTGTTGAATGTTATGTGATAGTTTTCGTCATTGTTTGTATGTTGTGCCTGAGGACCCCCTAGAAGATGAGATGATGCATCTCAAGGGGTCTATCCTCCAATAAAATGTTCAGATCAAATCAAAAACCCAGGTCCAGTCCATCAGCTCCGCCTCAGCACTGCCTCCACCAATCATCTTCCATCACCCGCCTGTTCACCTTCCGTCTCCCATGTCCTGAGACACTTCCGCATTCAGCTATGACAGCTGCTTCCAACAACCTAGTGGTTCTCATATATTGACTTGTCACAGACCCCCAAATTGATATTTGGCCATCTGGGGGGGGTGGGGCGGGGGGACAAAAGACATGTGTTTAAAACATTAAAGTATTCAAAATGTGTCCATGTTTTTAATTGACAAGATTCTTCAAAGTGGGTGTCTGCTACTTGTAGGATTTGAACCCTGGTCCTTATGACATATAGAGAGCATTTTACCACATTGAGCTATTGTGCTTGTTGTCTAACAAAGGCCAAATGGATTTATCTAACAAAAGCCAGAGGCTTGTTTCCATAAACATTGAAACATCTAAACAAGCAACAGCACAACAATGATACAGAAACTAAATCATTTTAACTGCATATTCTGATATGTGTTTTGTTCGTATCGCCGTTTGTTACTTAAAGAAGAAAAACTGAAGCAGAGCAGGCAGCATGGTAGCTCGACGTGTTAGTACAGTGTCTACACGATCCGAGGGTCGTGAGTTCAAGTCCCCTTGCATCTTTACTCTGAAGCATGTTTTAAAGACTAACATGAAGAAACCACAGTTAAAAGCACTGAAGAAACATGTGTCAATGTGTGGAGGTGCCGTAGGGCAGCGGATAGATCCTGGAGTCGTCTGTGGTCTTTGGCATCGAAAGCCACACGGCTTGCCGGGCCACAGGTTCTACTCCCGTCTCGGCAAGTAAGGTGCCCAGGTTTGTCCAGCCATGGCAGGCACCGAAGCCAATACTCATCGATTGGTACAGTGGGGCTGGGGAGTGTTTATGCTCCCCGGTGTTTCCACACAGTAAGAATGAGGGGTTATGGCAACACAAATAACACCCACCTGACCTTTTACGTAACCACGGTAACAATGTCAAATTAGGTCACTTCCTGAACTGCACTCCTCAATCCTATCACTGTTTGGTGTTGTGTTGTGTTGTGTTGTGTTGTGTTGTGTTGTTGTGTCAAACTAAACGTGTGAACACATGTTTTTTTATAAACCACTGTTAAATATTGGAATACAGCCAGTCCACTAGATGGAGCTTGCCATCTTGTGGGTTCAGTGTCCTGTGTATGATGTCACATCCAGGTTAACAGTCAGTGGATCCGTGGATTTGTCTCCATAGTGTTTACATACAGCTCATCAGACACAAGCCAACAACCTATTATTTGTAAAGGTAAAGTTACTTCTAATACTGTGTTATATGCCAGGCCTGCTGTTCCTTTAAGGGGGGCCTGGGAATGAAACGCGATGACGTTGACGCACTGTTGTTGTGTCGCTGCGGAAGAGATATGGCGCGAGTGAGTGGCGGGAGAAAGATATGTTAACAGAAAAGATAACAAAGAGAGAAGCATCCGTTATAAAGTATAAGCTGTATGTTCCTGCCTGACCGTCAGTAATAAATGATACCCGTTCTCTACCAACAAGTTATATGGACTGATTCTATAAAGGGTTAAACCACGTTAAACGAGACACGTTTCCAGACGCTCCACCACGTGGTTCTGGTCCACAGAGAGACATAAGTAACATCTGTGTTATTATTATCATCTTGTTCTCTTGATGATGTTATTGATCTTTTATATTTTACCATTTGGAAATTGCCTTTAGATTGGTTTGAGAATGCTAGCAATGCTAACTATGCTACCTGCCTGTGTACACACACATAGGCTACAAGCTACAAGCTCGATGCGACGCGTTGTGAGCTTGTAGATCTGCTATTTTCAAACATTTTAGTACTTTTACTTTTGGTACTTTAAGTACATTTTGATACCAATACATTTGTACTTTTACTCAAGTAAATTTGACTTGTAACAAAGTAGTTTGGACCAATAGAGACAGACAGAAATCTAAGAAAAAAGCTTAAGAGGGCTGCAGTGTTCTTAAAGTCTGTGTAAGATAGATGGTAAGAAGGTGCTCTTTGGTTAGAAAAGGCCTTCAAAGGCTTTCATATAAAGGCTAGCTCATCTTTGAGCAATAAAAGCCAACATGTTTGGGCCTTTATGGCCTTCTTCAGGGCATGTTCTTGATGATTGGGCATAATGTGTTCATATTATGCTGCCAACTAGTGTAATATATAGATATACAGACAGAGTTAAGGCTTTGGACTGATAGAGACAGACAGAGATCTGTTGATGTGAATACATGTTCATGTGTGCTACAGCAGTGGTTGTAAAACGTTTAAGAAAAAACAATCAATCATATACTGTATATTTGGCCACCCATCTGAAAAGATGGGTGGAAAAACTTTCTAAAAGATCTACAGATCATGTCAATTGCTGATCTTGTAGATCTGCTATTTTCAAACGGTTGATGTATACAGGTTTGAAGTGGCTACACAGATTGTGATGCTATTTTAACACAAAGTGAGAATCACAGTGTTATTGTATACTTTGATTACAGGTCGATCAGTAAACACTGAAGGAGAGCTGTGATGGTTCTTTTCTTCATGTTCTGTTGATCTGTGATGTACAAACTGTATTCACATCAGTGTTGATTTTGACAGCAAATTTTGATTTAGTTTTAGTCACAGTCTTTTGAATAGAATTCCATATTTTAGTCATCTGAAATGTTTTGTCTAGTTTTAGTAGACTAAGTATAAGATTATAGTGGAATAAATCTACACTTGATTTAGTCGACTAAAATATATTTCGGCGGTGCCTTGATGGTGTCGTAATGTGTGATTTCACACCTGGTTGCATGCTGAAAATAGCCGATCTACAAGCTCACAACGCGTCGCAGCGCGACGCTTTGTGAGCTTGTAGATCGGCTATTTTCAGAGGCAACACCCGAGCGCAACTAAACATAAAATGACTGGCTTTTTACTGGATCAATACTGATTCACATGCAGGTAAGGACATGGTGTCAAAAAGCAAAAGGCGCTGGTAGTATGGTACTCCTGCTTTAGCGGGACGGGGTTCAACTCCCTGGGGTGCCCTGCTGACCTTTTTCACCTTTGTCCTGTTGTGTGTTTACCTGAAATGTTGTGATAATTTAAGGACTTTTAAAAACCAAACTAAACTATATATACAAACTGGTCAAATTGTCAAAAGGTGAACATAAACGATCTACAAGCTCACAACGCATTGCGTTGTGAGGCGTTGTGAGCTTGTAGATCTGCTATTTTCACCAAGTATTTCCAATTTGCAGTACTTTTACTTCTACTGTACTACATCTCAGAGGCAAATATTATACTTTTACTCCACTACAATTATTTGAAAACTTTAGTTAATAGTTACTTTGTAGATTTTCATTATTATTACAAAAGATACATTACCCACTTCAACCCTATATACATTTTGGCCATTTGAAAATAGCAGATCTAATGTGAGCTTGAAGATCTGCTATTTTGAAACGATTTTCATACATTTGAAAACATGTGAAATATCCTACATAATGAGTACTTTCTATTTTGGTACTTTAAGTACATTTTGATACCAATACCCTGGTACTTTTACTCAAGTAAGACTCAAGTAATAGACATGAAAAAGTTTGAGAACCGCTGGCATACTGTACTTACCATGTTAGCTCAGTCAGACCCACTGGTATACTGTACTTACCATGTTAGCTCAGTCAGACCCACTGGTATACTGTACTTACCATGTTAGCTCAGTCAGACCCACTGGTATACTGTACTAACCATGTTAGCTCAGTCAGACCCACTGGTATACTGTACTTACCATGTTAGCTCAGTCAGACCCACTGGCATACTGTACTTACCATGTTAGCTCAGTCAGACCCACTGGTATACTGTACTTACCATGTTAGCTCAGTCAGACCCACTGGCATACTGTACTTACCATGTTAGCTCAGTCAGACCCACTGGTATACTGTACTTACCATGTTAGCTCAGTCAGACCCACTGGTATACTGTACTTACCATGTTAGCTCAGTCAGACCCACTGGTATACTGTACTTACCATGTTAGCTCAGTCAGACCCACTGGTATACTGTACTTACCATGTTAGCTCAGTCAGACCCACTGGTATACTGTACTTACCATGTTAGCTCAGTCAGACCCACTGGTATACTGTACTTACCATGTTAGCTCAGTCAGACCCACTGGTATACTGTACTTACCATGTTAGCTCAGTCAGACCCACTGGTATACTGTACTTACCATGTTAGCTCAGTCAGACCCACTGGTATACTGTACTTACCATGTTAGCTCAGTCAGACCCACTGGTATACTGTACTTACCATGTTAGCTCAGTCAGACCCACTGGTATACTGTACTTACCATGTTAGCTCAGTCAGACCCACTGGTATAGTGTACTTACCATGTTAGCTCAGTCAGACCCACTGGTATACTGTACTTACCATGTTAGCTCAGTCAGACCCACTGGTATACTGTACTTACCATGTTAGCTCAGTCAGACCCTATGCCGATGTCATGGGTCTCACTCTTGTCTATTGTTTTTATTCTATTTATTTATGTATTATTTTGTATCTCTCCACACTCTCCATATACCACCCACGGACCACTGGTTGAGAACCACTGGTGAGTGGTTCTCAACCAGTGGTCCTTGGGTGGTACCAGGGGTTCCCCAGCTAAATGAGTTAACATAGCTTAGAGCCTAGGGTCTGCCTGACGTCTCTTCCAGTTAAAGAGGGAGTTTTCCGTTGCCACTGTCGCAACATTGCTTGCTCAGGGTCAGGTCTCTGCTCTACATGTAAAGTGTCTTGACACAACGTGTTGTGATTTGACACTTTAATAAAATTGAATTGAATTGAATAGCTTCACAATCATTATAACTTAGCTTTAGCTTTGGCCATTCAAAAATAGCAGATCTACAAGCTCGGTGCCGTGCTATGAGCTTGTAGATCTGCTATTTTTGAAAAATCTTGAATATGAATGTGTGCATATCTTTGAATATATATATTTTTTTTTAAAGTGAACATTTTTAACTCAAATCTTTACATCTGCGGGTCCCTGGCACAAAGTATTTTCAGATTTTCAGTCTGCAACTTTCAGGTCCTTGCAGGTCCTTGGCATGAAAAAGGTTGAAAACCACTGCTCTACACTTACCTGTACCTATCCTGTGTTTGACACTTACTGCTGTTGCTGCTATGATACCTGCATTTCTGCACAAGAATCCATAGTTGTTATCTTGTCATAGTTATAATGTACGCATATTAATCCTATGAACCTGATTATCTGCAATGTAGTACAGCCTATTGACACCTAATACATTTACATTTTGTCCCACAGGTTTGCAACTAACGTTCACCTGATAGAGCCAGCAGCAACACACAGGATGCTCACCTGTACAAAAGCTCAGCCTGCAGCTAAGACTACACATTTACAGTCTCAGCCTGCAGCTAAGACTACACATTTACAGTCTCAGCCTGCAGCTAAGACTACACATTTACAGTCTCAGCCTGCAGCTAAGACTACACATTTACAGTCTCAGCAACCCATTGATGAGTTTTTTCTGTTCATGAACTATCTGTCGTTGGGTCTGATGCAGAAAGATCTGGCCCATAGAATCAAAATCCACCAGTCATCATCAAAACAAGGGTTAACTTTCTTTACACTGTACTTGGAGCTGTAGGCATTTGGATGTCTGAGGAAGCCGTAAAGGCTCACCTGCCATAATTGCACTCAGTGTTTTAAGCTGAAATAAGAAAACAATGTTGAATTGAAAAACTCTTTAATCAGATTAACTGCCAAAATTACTAGAATGATGTAATGTTTTCCAACAACTACTCTGGTGGTGTTGGACTGTCACCAAACTCTCTTCTCCTTCATAGTGAGGTGTTCTCGAACTACAGATCACATTACACCTTTAAAGGGATGATTGGTGTTATTTGCCCCTCATGGTGCAATAACCTTTGTGGGCCCTTAGTCAAAGGCTGGGTAAAAGAGATGTGATCTCAAAACCACAGGGCTGGGCAATATTACCATGGAGCTGTGATGAAAAGTGATGACAAGCCAATGTTGTTTGTTCACTATTTGTGCAATCATGTGTACCCTGCAAGCGAGCCTGCACTGGGCCTGTAAGGGGCCACTTTTGAGCTTTCAACATTTCAAACATTTTAGTACTTTTACTTTTGATACTTTAAGCACATTTTGATACCAATACTTTAGCACTTTTACTAAAGTAAACTTCTACATTGCAGAATCGATACTTTTACTTAAGTAAAACATTTGAGTACTTTTTCCACCACTGGAATTCACTTTATTTAAATGGATATTTTGATTTAAACTTACTTTATACATAGTGACTAAGGCTACTAGGTGTAAACATTTACTTTCTACAACATCAATATGTTAGCGTTTTAATGTACTCTAAAGTTCAAAGCCGTCTGCATTTAAAGTCCCTTTCCCCACACCCTCTCAGAGGAAATGACACTCAGACATACTACTGGGGTAGGACTTGAACCTGAGATCTTCTGCTTACCAGGTAGCCACTCTACCCATTCAGCTATGGCTGTCTCTTTAGTCACAGTGGTTCTCAAACAACTTCATGACAAGGACCCCCAAATTGATAATATGTATATGGCCGTGGACGCCCATGTCAAAAGATGTAGTGCATATAAAGATTTATATTTATAACTTGGAGGGGGAAAAAAGAGTGTTCAAGATTTGGCAAGATGGTGGATACACCTTGATACATTGTCAGAACCTGGACTTGAACTCGCAACCTCCCGGATCATAGGCAGGCGCCATTACTCAGTGAGCCACTGACTTTTTGTGTAATGCCTACGAAAAACCCTCTCTTTCAATCCATTTCACTGTATACCATTTGTATATTGTTCCTTACACCAGTAGGGATACTATAATACTAGTCCTGTGTAGTGGAAGAAAGCTGGAATCAAAATGTATACGTATTGGCCGCAGACCTCTATCTGAAAAGATTGTGCTGGGGTGGCCATAATAAGGATTTGTTTAAAACGTCAAGATTCTTCAAAATGATGAACTGTTATTTGTAGGACTTGAACCCAGGACCTTTAAGGACATGCAGAAAGAGTCTTTTCACAGTGAGCTATTGTGGAATAGAATAGATTTATCACAAAAAAGACAGAGGATTTCTTCCATAAACATTGAAACATCTAAGCTAAACTAAATCATTTTAACTGCATATTTTGATATGTATTTTGTTGCAGTAATTAAGGAAGTGAAGGGACAGTGGAAGTTACAGTGGTTCTTCTTTCATCTGAAGCATGTTTTAAACACCACACTTAAAAGCACTAAAGAAACATGTGGAAATGTGTGGAGGTGCCATAGGAACTAATAAACTGAGATGTGAATATAGAACGTGAAATATGGACATATTAAAAAATAGGCTAACAACTAGCCTGATTAACAGACTGAAGCTGTGTGGCGCTATCAGTCAAAGATGGTTAATTTAGCAAGATCATCTGCAGTCTGACGCACGAGACATAGAGGGCTCTGTCTGTCCCTTATATTATATTGTATTATTATATTAGATTTTAACTCTATGCTCTGTACGCATAAGATATGTTCTAGAAACTAATAAACTGAGATTCCATATGTGAATATAGTACGTGAAATATGGATATATAAAAAAATAGGCTAACAACTAGCCTGATTAACAGACTGAAGCTGTGTGGCGCTATCAGTCAAAGATGGTTAATTTAGCAAGATCATCTGCAGTCTGACACTGAATTTTAGTGCAGAAGAAAGCAGCTTTATCAGCAGATAGAGAGGAGGGAAAAGTAGAAAGGAGAGATTGGAAGGTAAGACGGACCTCCGGGAGGTTGCCATTTCTCCATTTGCGCTCAGCCGCTCTCAGGCTCCGTCTCTCAGTACGCACTGAGTCCGACAACCAGGGGGCAGGTGGAGTTTGGCGTGCAGGCCTGGTGGTGAGGGGACAGAGATGGTCCAGGGAAGAGGATAGAGTAGATGTGATGACCCATCTGGTTTGGGTGTAGTGTTGCTGTGATTCTAATGGTGTTCTCTGTTCATGTGTAGGAGGAGGGGACCAGCCTGCAGGGGTGTGCCTAGAGGACGAGGCACACCTGACTCCAATCATCCTCTGGAGTATTTAAGCAGGCTGGTCAAGGCCATTCTCTCTCTCTCCTACACAGGAAACATTGTTTGTTTTTGGTTCCGTCTGAGTTTAGTTCTACTTTGTTTTGCACCTTGCACTTACACTACATTTTCACACATCCATACATGCACTACACTACTGATACAACTGACTAACCACACCTCACGCTAATTAAGTAGTAGTTTCTGTTTCTTTGAGTTATCAATAAATACATTTAAAGTTAATCTTGTGTGTCGTCTCCCACTTTTGTCATGATGTGATTCAGTTCATGACAAGATGGGAGCTCGTCACTTTTTAGCCTAAATTAGTGATAATAAAACTTAAGCGTTTTCTATCACACAATTAAGTTTGTCATTTAGGTTTTGTTGGGTTTTGTTCTCAAGTTGAACAAATTGGGTTGGGAGACACACATTTTGGTTGGGGGGGAGAGAGCATTAGGAACTCATTTTCTTTTAGTGCAGGTTTTTGGAGTGAGTGGTGTAGTCCTTGGGGTTCCAACTCCCGGTAGGTTTTGACAGTGGTTCTCCATATGGGAATCTCTGTTTAAAAAAACAAAGGTTTAGACTGTGTTCCACAAAAGATGGGATGGGGTGCTACCACTGAGATGCCTTGTCGGAATGGCGGACTCAGGAGGGCCACTGAAGACTAGGGTTGAGCGAGATAGTCAGTAGGCTGTGTTGGATAATGACAATTACCAGTCATGTCTGTTATAAAGTTATAATTAGTTTGTTGTTATAATTAATTAGTGTGTTGCTGAAGTGTTGAGGAGGGGATATTATTTAATCATATCCTGGAACGAATGCATAGGGCTGCATATCCTCGCTATGAACCCCCCAATGCTTTAGGTATGGAGTTTGCCCTGTCTGAATCTGCATGGAGACTGTTTAAACGTTGCGGAGAGGAGTTGCTCTTTCCTACCGACTCTCTCCTTGCGCTGTCAACAGACACAGTGAGGTGATGTCTTCGTAAATAGGTCATCATATTGGAAGTATTGCACTGTGCTTGCACATCGGCGTTTGACTCGTTTTATCCACCATTTGTTTTGTTTGTTATTTTCATAGGTCAAATTAAATCCTACAGTAGACCGAAATGTTGCTGGCAGATAATATAACTGTACTTTTTCTTGTCCACTTGTCCACCATTTCCAAGACTGACAGCTGCACTTCACACTTTATCCATGTCAACTGAGAAGTTTCACTGGGGTTATTGGTGCGAGGCTTTCAATAGGCTATGTGCTAAAGCTGTGATTCCTCAGGTTGGCTGAGGAATCACAAGGTTAGGTTGGAAAGGTTATAACCTTGAAAAGAACAATAAAGCACGCACTTCCACTCACTAAAAACCAGGTGCTGGGCTGAGGTCAGAATCCACCAATAAAATGAATGTCCGCACACTGGATCATGCTCTTCATAAGACTGAAGAATAGCCGTTAGGCTCAAACCTGTCTCATGTCAGTATGATCAATCAGTGTTCCAGCCAAAACGGCTCATTGTTTGCATCTTTTAGAGGTTTGCCATCTTTGTATTGGCTGTTGGGTGCTTTCAGAAGCAGAACTATGCCAAATAGCCGTGGCGGTTGTAACATAACGGCTCACTGGACATTTGATATAAAGCCTCGACTGTGACCAGCTGGTCAGCACAGTAGATAGACCAGTTTTGACCAGTGTGTTAGCAGTGTTTGTTTTTGGGGCGTTTTGATTCTCTTTCATCACTTACAGTGGCAGAGTTGTTATGGGTGCAATATTAGGCAGATAAGGCCACAATGTTTGGGTGCATGTGTATGACGTGTGAACTTTGTCCCACTTGTATTGGCTTTTTTCCCCCACTGCAGACTGTTAGACACAGGCTTCTGTGCACTCTGGACTATTTCAGAAGAGTCCATAATGGAAATGAAATTCCTTAAAGATTCAAGTGATCTGCCTGAGTTGGAACCGTTTCGTCTGTCTGTTGTTGACGTGATGTCGCTTGTTATGCCACAAGGTCTGGGACGCAGTCTGATGATGTCATGCTGTGTGCTGCTAACTTCTAAGCTGCCAGCAGCAGCGCTGGATAGAGTGGAGAGGTGCAGCTTACGCAGGCGTGGATGTACAGCCCTCTGCACAGGATTGCATCAGACTCTGGCATGAGGGGAGGGGAGGGGAGCACGCAGGGGGTGGGAATAAAAAAAGAGGGAGGCAGCGCAAGGAAAGCAGAGTGAGACGAAGAGTGCAAGCATTGCTAGGAGACCACCAAACAGGGAGGCTCGTGAACACAGGTTTGCAGCAGGCTGTTGTAGTCATAGCTGTCTGTTAATTTGAACTCATCAACACTGACCCGGTGTAACTCTGGAGGCTAGCTTTAGCTCTTCTCTGTAGACTCACATTAGCGTTTTTTTTGTTGTTTTTTTTTGGGTTGTTTTTTAACGCCGTTTGTGTAACCATGGCATTTTGGCAACCAAAGTGTGTGTGTGTGTGTGTCAGTGTCAGTGTCAGTGTCAAATATGAGAGCGAGGCAGACGAGAGATCAGCAACTGTAGCTGACGCTGTTTGTCTATACTGTACCATGACATCATAGTCTTATGACTGGGGCAGGGCAGGGGGAGGAGCTTCAACAGCCCCACACATAATGGAGAGCCAGGCCCAAGGAAAAGGAGGCAGGGAGGGGAAGATTGGTGGGATACATGCAGGGCAAAGGAATGGAGGAATAGTGAAACACATGGAACTTGGAAGGGACTGTACAGTATACAGCTACTCCTCTTTATTTACATTTATTATCTGACCTTTTCCTGCCTCGTCATCTCTAAGACCATGAACCCAAACTTTAGCCAGGGGAAGAGCTCTTTGTGTCTCATTAACATCCATCATTAAATCAATACTTAGAGGGGTATTTCACTTTCAACCATGTTTGGGGTCATTTTAATGTCTACTCAGGCTTTTGTGTGCACCCCAGACAGTTTTTAAGTTGCTTGATTCAATATTTAGATATTTGATATTAATTTGATATGGGACACGCCCCCTTCCTATATAAACCCATTGTAACTTCAAACAAATTGAAAACACTGATATTGTAATCTAATACGTGAGGGGGCCGTGTTTTTTTCAATAACTTTTTTCATTCATTTTATTTATTTATCTACCTATCATTTTCCAAAATCATTATTTTAGAAAAATGTATTTGAAAACACATGGCCCCCTCACGTATTAGAAGGACTATCAGTCACCAGAACCAAGGACGGGTGTCTTCAATAAATCTAACATGGTTAAAATGGAGTTTGAAGTTACAATGGGTTTATATGGGAAGGGTGCGTGTCTGATCAAATGAATTTCTAACATGGTTAAAATGGAGTTTGATGTTACAATGGGTTTATATGGGAAGGGTGCGTGTCTGATCAAATGAATTTCAAATGTCTAAATACTGAATCAAGCAACTTAAAAACTCCAAAGCTTGAGTAGACGTTGAAATGATACCAAGCATGTTTGAAATTGAAATATCCCTTCAACATTTTGCTACGCTTCTCAGTCCCCTGCACTCGGACATTTGGCAATCATTTGCTTTCATGTTTCGCATATGAAACACAATATTATTGTCCACTTGCCAGTGTTGTGAATCCCCAAATTTCACCAATTGCACTGTTTTAAGCTGCCAACTAGATTTTTAAAACAGGGCTTATAAATTAATAGTTGACTGCCAAAATTTCGGGTAGACAGAATCGGCATCCAATATGTTCTAGGGGCGGATGTTGTTTATTTCCCAGATTGGCAGTGTGTAAGCTTATGTTTATTTTAATAGTTCAGCTGTATTCTTTTGCAACTAGCACAAGAAGCAAAACTATCTGATTGAGTCAGAAATGTAAACGGCAAGTAGTGCTGTCAGACGGGAACGCATCTGTGTGTCAGTTTTAAAATTCGTTGGGCTATTCAAAAATAGCAAATATACAAGCTCATAGCGCGGCACCGAGTGCCGTGCTATGAGCTTGTAGATCTGCTATTTTTGATCAAATCATGAAAAGTTGTGCAAATATTTAATTTTTTTTGGCGGACATTTGTAACTCAAATCTTTGCTTCTGGGGGTCCCTTGAACTAAATATTTTACAAATGTTCGCTTTAAAAAATATATAATCCAAGATTTTGTCACGAATTTTCAAGATTTTCCAAAAATAGCTGATCTTTGGCTATTCAGAAACAGCAGACATACAAGCTCATAGCGCGGCTATGAGCTTGTATATCTGCCATTTTTTGAATAGCCAAAGAAATCTAAAAATGACACACGGATGCGTTCCCGGTCTTAATGGGTTAAGGCTAAAAGCTGTGTCTAATTAAAACCCCGAGACGAGATTGCCTGTCTATTTGTCACAATGACTGACAATGTTGTGATTAAACATGAGTTAAAGAATAAATAAGAGCGATCTAGTGGATGAACAATTGCATATAAAAGTACTCGTTGTACCCGTCAGTCTTTGATGTCAGTACTATGATGTCATATTGATGACATCGGGGATCTCCATACTTGTAGAGGCGGTTTAGAGGCGGTTTAGAGATTCTGTATATTTATGGTATCTATTGGTTTGAAAGGTAATCTTTGCCCATCATGCATGTAAGGCTTCTCTCTCTTTGCTGTTAAAGAGCCTTATGGCGCTTCTGCACATCGCCTGCAAAGAATGGTGCAGAACGGCAAGCATTTGGTCTTCCCCACATCGTGGAGCCTGCTTTGCGTCTCCATTAAACAATAGTTCCTTTTCTTTTTTTTTTGTACCCTATTTTTTTTTGATTTTTTTTATCTGTGCTGTCCTTTATGTATGTGGATTTGTATGTGGGGAGGAGGGAGGGTTGTGGGGGGGTTGTATGTATGTATGTATACTTTGTGAAAAATTAAAATGAAAAATAAAATATTCAAAAAAAAAAAAAAAAAAAAAAACAATAGATCTGTTAATTGAGTCGTAAAACTAGGTTGGAAGAGAGAGAAAGTATTGCTGAAAGAGAGAATTGTATGTGGGCAATGCTAAAGAGAGAAGATTTTGGCTTTGTTTGTTGATGTAAGCAAAGAACACGTGTATTTTGTTATCTTTCACAGCTATATAGCACATAACATTCCGACTGCCTTTGGGTTTATCCTGAATTTTCAATTTACAAAACACGTCTACCTCTCTCATTGATTTGGTCGTAACATTTTGCTTAGCCATCACAGCACTCCATCTCTTTGGGCTGTCGACACAAAAATATTATATTCTGATCTCACAATTAGATTTTATTCCGATTCTTGTGGTCACGATTCGATTAAAAATCATTTTTTCCAATTCAAAACGATTTAAAAAAATCAATTCTCATTTAAAAAAATCCCAATTGGTTTTATCTAAATTATTTCAGTCAGATTGTTTTCATCTGGTCTTTAACAACCAAGTGTAGCCTTGTTATTTCCAACAGCTCAAACTAGAAATGATATAATACCAGACAAAGAGGGTTGTGTAAACATTCTTGGCTTTGATGGAATCTTAGATTAGGTGTAGTTCTATTTGATGCAGAAACACAATATAATTGCCTTGATGCAAGTAACATTAATGAGTGTCAACGAGGGTCAGCTGGACAGTGACACACACACCTCAGCTCTGCTGAACTGAAAGTGACTGGAGTGAGTTATTTTTTTTAAAAGCCCTTGATATGACTGAAGACATGATAATGTTTACTTACATTTCATATTACAAACATCATAGAGTAAAAACTCCTGTAACTTTAACCAGCAAAAGAAATGTGTGTGTGTGTGTGTGTGTGTGTGTGAAAATAGAATCACGATTCCTACATGAATCGTTTTTTTCCAACACCTCTACCTCTGCAGTGAATCACTTTGCATGCCTGGACCACATGTGTCTACACTCTTTAGCCTTGATTAAAGTCCATCCACTTGCTTTATAAATGGTGCATTTATTTGGCCAACTGATATTTAGCCAGTGATTGATTGCTTTTAGTTGCCAATTCAAAAAAATTGCTGAAATGTTACTCCACAGCGGAGACCATAACATACAATGCAAGGCAGTGTTTCATATGCTGTAGTGAAGGTACGGTAGTTCTCCAGTGGTGGTAGCCAAAATAAGCAAGATACTATATCAGCTCTCAGTCAAACTTTAATAAATGCCTAGTAAATTAGTTTTTGTTTAAAAAACTAATGCTCACTGTAACATAGACATCTGCTGGAGCAGCCTGTGATTGGTTCCAGCAGCTGTAGACCACAGAGCCTAGCCGGCGTCAGCCTAGTCTCCTGTCGCTGAGCCTGGTTCTTTCTGCTGCTGCCAGAAAGCCAGGAACCAAGGAGGAAATTCCATGGAAAAGTTACGCTCTGCAAGGCCCTAATGGCTGCACGACTGATGCTGAGGGCAGAGAAAGACCCAGACTATAGGAGGAGGGGAGTACGTTGGTGGTATATGTACAGCTTCCCCCTGCTTGCCTCCTTGTCTGCTCCTCATTCTTCTAATTATGATCACGAAGTTTTAATTTAAAACAATGTATATATAATGTAAGTAAAATAGCTGACTCATAATGCTCGGCCATATAAATTACATGCAGCGTCCTGATTGCTGGAGTTGCTATTTTTTGCATTACAAAATATTATTTTATTTGGTTTGAGAATGATGTTATGGATAAAGTAGAGGAAGCCTGTATCTCCACAAAGTATATTGTTTGTATTTTTAAATCTCTGCACTTTCTGTTTTGCCTCTATCGCAGGATAAAGATAAAGTTTTGTCAAACAAGACGCCCAAATTGGAGCGCAACGATGGGGTCAAAGAGATGAAAGAGAAGGCACCTAAAAGGAAGCTTCCCTTTACTGTTGGAGCCAATGGAGACCAGAAAGATTCTGACACAGGTAAGGGCTTGTTGGCTTTCTGACACGTTTTGCGTTTTCTGTATCCCACTTGGCCTTTAATTGGCAACTACAATGGGGGACGCATGTTATTACACATGCTGACATCCTCCCCGGCAGGAAGTAGACGGGCATGATCTTAGATATGCCGGGGAGGGGAGGGGGCGCATGGCAGTGTGAAGTGGAAATGCTTTGGTTCTTAGTTTAAAGGAATACTTCACAGCCAAATGGCTTTTCTTTCTCAATTACTCACCCCGTGAAGCCTTGAATTCATGGGGAACTTTTGTTGTTCTCTCAGTCCGTAACCCATTAAGACCTGAAGCCGATTCTAAAAATGTTTTCTAAATCCTAACAGTTTTATGAAAAAGATCTAAAAAATACCTTTTCACGATTTTTGAAAAATAGCAGATCTACAAGCTCATGGCGCGGCACCGAGAGTGCCGCGCTATGAGCTTGTATATCTGCTATTTTTGAATTACCAAAGAAATTTAAAATGACACAGACACGTTCCCGGTCTTAATGGGTTAATGGTGAATCAAGTATCCGAAAACAAAGAAAATACTTATTGAAGAAAATAGCGGCCCAAGATTAACAACAGCAGAACTATACCATTTATAAAGTCCCATACAACTCTCACTGTATAATCCAAATGTCCTGTATCTAGTCATAATGCTCAGTACATCCAAAACACCATGTCATTGTTGGTGTGTTAGAAAGGGGTGAGATTACGCTACATTGTATATGTTGTTGGTAGGATGACTTCTGAGTGTAACCAAATGTACCCTTTATTACCATTAGCATTATGCTACTGTGTTTCCTTTATGTATTCCTTGCACTTGTTGTAAATATAGCACATGCAGTAGGGAGTAATTGTTATTCTTGTAAATATAAATGACACTGTGTGTAGCAATAAACTGAACATTTTCTTACATTAGTTACGTTAGAAGTCTCTTTTAGATCCATAGAATAGGGTCTTCAGCTATTAAAAAACGTTTAAACTAAATGTTGTAAACGAGTACTTAATCAATGTTCAGCAACTGCATGACCTACTTCTTGCCTTAATGTTTACAGACACTTTTTTTGATGGGCTGTATATGTTAAAATGGAGATTGTTTCCAGATAGCATTATCGTTAGCTTAGCACTGTTTCAACAAAGCATGTTTTCATGGGGGTGTTACTTGATGACCATCACCTCTGGGGGGAGGGGGTACTAGGAGGGGGTCCAGTTACAGTACAATGGAAGAGCAAAGTAAGTGGAGTAGAGTAGAGAAGAGGCATGCCGGTGAGCCAGGACTATGTATGGAAAAGGAACATTGGATTATGCTGTGAGAGTTGTGTTGGAGTTTATAAATGGACTTATGATATAGTTTTGCTGTTGCCAAACATGGAGGAATTTTATGAAGTATTTTCTTCATTTTTTGATTATCCAATGAAACGCAAAGGAATGCGAGAAATTCAGTTCAATACTTCACATGGTAAGTGATCGATGGATGAAAATGTAATGTTGGGGGTGATGTTTTGGTTTTTCTCTAAGTTGCCAGTGTTTGGGAGGGGGTTCCAGAAGTACAGTATTTTGTTTTGTTTTTCTTCAGTAGTCAAAAGGAGCTACTTAGGAGGACCACACATAATCAAGAGCCAATTTAGTGGAGATTTGTCTGTCTGGCTGAGGTGAGGATTTGGCTGTGTGTATTTTTATTATAATTTTTAATTGGAGAGAAGGAATAGTGCTGCTGCTTGTTTGTTTTGGGGCTTTGTGGATCTGAATCGGGTTTGTTGTTAATGGTCAGAAACACATTTTGTAACGCAGCTCTTGTCACTGAGTTACTACATTGGTTCATGACCAGTAATTTCTCATGAAAAGGGCTTGTGTCCACCTGTAGATATGGAGTAGTGGTAGGAGTCCTGTGTGTCGTGCTTCATGACTGTTTATGGGTTTAATACCAAGTGTGTATCTGTTATCTGTGTGTGGACTTGGGGCTGTGTGCATTAGTGTTACTGTCGCTCAAGGGAATTAGGAATGAGTGGAATGTCCCTCCTTGCTACTATATGATGGACTCTTGACTGTCTTGAGTCAGTCAGCATGGTCAGTTTCTTTGTGTGTGTGTGTTGGGGCGGGGGGGCATAAACTATCTTATCTGCCATTGTTTTGTTGTTGTGTCTTTTTGTTTTTAATTTATTACAACAACTGTTGTCTGGGTTTGGGTCCACTGGTCACATTTGTTGTCTTTGACTCAGTAATAGCTTGCTTCACATCACCTAATTCAGCGGTTTGCTTCTCTGGGTAGCTTTGCACATTTCCTAGGCCTTTGGCAAAAAAAAGAGGTCAAACAACCCCTCGTCCAGGGGAAGGAGAGCATGAATAATGCTCTTGCCTCAGGAATGGTTGTCTGTTTGTATGCTAATAACATTAACCTATTGTTTGGTTGGGATATCTGCTCTTCCCGACCTGCTCCCATCCATTCCACTCTCCTTCACAATTTCCTTAATGTATTTTGTCGTGGGAAAATAGCCGATCTACAAGACATTTTTGAATGTTTTTGAAAGATTTAGCCTATAATGACATTCCCAAAATAAGGGTGCTGGGTTGAAAGTACTTACACTTTTAGATCCAGTACAAACTACTCATAATCCACAGTACATCCTTAGTGTTAATTTAACTCATAAGAGTGTACAAATAGTTCCATTTGTAGGAGGATTTTACCGTGTATTCTTGTTAAACAGACTCTCCTAGTGGTCTGTGTCACAAAAAATGTCATGATACACTTTACACAGTGTAAACAGTTCAGCTTCTGCCCAAACCAGTTAAGTTAGACATGACACGACGAGTTCAAATGAGCACAGTTTGGACTCTGTTTGGGAGCCACCCAACAGACTCATTACTCATGGTCCTTATAGATGACATCATGCTAGTAAGCTAGCTTGTCAGGGGCCTCTTTATCTATTTTTTTTTTTTTCTTTCTTTTTTTTACGTGTCATGGGACCGCAGATGCAAAATTGGTGACATAGCTAACTCTGGCCCAACAGTTCTGTTGTGTATGGTCCGTGTTAAATAAACAAATCTTGGTTGATACTTAAGTTTAGCCTCAGTGGTTACGAGCAATGGTTTCTAAAAGTAATTTCCCATCTGTGTTCTCATTTCTCAATATCAGTGTTCAGACACATCGTTTCTTTACACCTGTAAACCTGTGATGTGACACGTCTGCTTATCCACTTCAATGAAAACATTCCACATCCTCTGTGTGTGTGTGTGTGTGTCTGTGTGTGTGTGTGTGTGTGTGTGTGTGTGTGTGTGTGTGTGTGTGATGCAAGCAAAACATCTTGCAGTTGAATTTAATAATGCATTAATACTCAACTCATGCAGTTGATTATCAACTAATCATACTCATGTTAAGGGAGAGCGACATTCCTTGCAAAGCCTGAGAAAATACATATACAGTAGGGCAAGTAGGCAGGTTAGAGAGGGGAGTTGGGCTCCGGAGTCTTTTGCCACTTTTTGGTTGAAACCTTTGCACGTGTTTTTTTTTTTAAGAAAAAATGAGTTTGGTCGAGGAGTTTATTCAGGCTCCCTCTGTGGAGCTGATAGATAAATGCACAAAAGAGCAACTGTTAAAAATAGCAGAACACTACAAAGTTGAGATCCGTGACAAGCGGGTCAAATTTAAGGTAAAGGTATTTCTGATTGACAGCTTGGTGACACAGGACGTGTTACCGGAGGAGGTACTATTGGAGGACGAGGGGGAAGATGGTAAAACATTTTCAGTTTCTTCTAGACAGTTAAGCTTTGAACAACAAAAGGAATTGCTTGAAATTCAACTTGAACATGAGAAAGAGATGGAAAAGATTAAACAAAAGACTGAATTGCTAAAGTTAGAATTGGAGCAGGAGAAATTGAAGTTGAGTGTTCGTGAAGCAAAGCAATTCAATGTGGGGTCTAATTTGAAATTACTTCCCAAGTTTTCAGAGACTGATCCGGATTTGTTCTTTTCCCTGTTTGAGCGTGTGGCAGACGCCAGGGGCTGGTCTGATGGTGAGCGCACTCTACTACTTCAATGTGTTCTCACAGGTAAGGCCCAGGAGGCCTATGCTTCTTTATCCGTAGCAGAAAGTAAAAAATATGAAGTTGTTAAAAGTACAGTGTTGCGGGCATATGAATTGGTACCAGAAGCTTATCGACAACGTTTTAGGAATTGGAGGAAAAATGAACAGCAAACGTATGTTGAATTTGTGAGAGATATGTTGGTCCAGTTTAACCGTTGGTGTGTTGCGTCAGAGGTTAAAACTTTCAAAGAGCTTTGTGATCTGCTAACTCTGGAACAATTAAAAACCTGTGTACCCGCTAATATTGCTACTTACGTAACCGAGAGAAAAGTTAAGACACCCCAAGAAGCAGCCATCTTGGCTGATGAATACGGTTTAACACACAAAAGTGTAGTTGGTGGTGTCTATAGGCATCAGACCGGTGGTCCAGTGCATATAGACAAACGTTTTGGGGGGCTGTGGGATTCAAGTTTTTCCGAGTTTGAAGATGGTTCAGGGAAACAGGATGACTCTAATGTTTGTAATTTTTGCCATAAAAGTGGGCACTGGAAAAAGGATAGTTTTGCTCTTAAAGCTAGAGAGAAGCTGTTAAGTGGTGCACCAATCAAACCGGCCGCTTTGGCTGCATCTGCCATTCCCTCACCTCAGCTAAATGTTAAGATGGAAAGTGTTTCGGACATCAGGTGTTCCACTGGGTGTGACTCTAAGACTGAGTATTCAGCATTCATTTTGGAGGGTTATGTAGCACTACCTGGTATGAAGGCAGTAAGAGTTAACATCTTGAGAGATACAGGTGCATTACATACTTTTATCCGTCAAGACGTAATTCCATTATACTCAGGTTCAGAGACGGGTGATTTCATTTTGATGCAAGGTATGGGTATGCAGATCATTCCCGTACCGCTCCATAGAATGACCATAGTCTGCGGGTTGGTTAGTGGGGAGGTGGTGGTTGGAGTGTGTCCTGAGTTACCAGTGGAAGGGGTTGACATAATCCTGGGTAATGATTTGGCAGGGGATAAAGTGTGGCCTAAAGGAAAAGCTAGGCTGTGTCATGTGAATCTGTTGAACCCATACTGTTCTCAAATGTCGGCGTCCCAAAGCTCCAGTGACGTCCCTTACGTTGAGCCTTCATTGTGCACAGGCACGGTGGGCGGTTCTTCGGCGGGGGAGGTTAATGGAGGGGGAAATTGGCCGGCAGATGAGAATGGGATTCAAGTACGGGTAAACAATGCTGAGGCATTAAAAGCTTTACCCAAAGTACTTGGACCGGTGGATGAGACAAAAAGGAAGGAGTGGGTTTCTATGGTTAATGGCTATCCTTATTAGAAAGCTAGATAGCTAAAAATTAGCTATTTGTAGACACACCATCACAGACACAGCTGATAGAGCACGATATTGGAAAGGCAAATCGAGCCCAACTGGATAAAGAGGTTAGGTACATGCTGGATAACAATTTCGCAGAACCCTCAAATGGCAGTTGGGCCTCTGTGTCTCGTTTGGTTAAAAAGCCTGATTCCATTTTTCGACCTTGCACAGACTTAAGAAGTGTTACAAAACCTGACTTGTTCCTTTTACCACGCATGGAAGATTGCCTTAGACCAAGTAGGTTCTGCAGTTGTGGTACCTCTTACTGCTATTCTGAAGTCTAAAGTTTATTTGGTCAGCTAAGGCTGTGTTTTTGAAAATGTAAAACTGCCAAGTACAGTTAATCGATATTTGTGCCTGTATCCATCTATTTACGCTGTCCCTCATCACTCTTAAAACTGTTCCTACAGGTGACTGAGGGGGTGAGTGGGTGGTTGGATGGATGGGTCAGGTATTAGTATGATTGATGAGAACTGTAAAGTTGAATTAAATGTTACGGAGTACCTGGTTGGTCTCCTCTCTTATGGGGGAGGTGTGATGACCCATCTGGTTTGGGTGTAGTGTGGCTGTGATTCTAATGGTGTTCTCTGTTCATGTGTAGGAGGAGGGGACCAGCCTGCAGGGGTGTGCCTAGAGGACGAGGCACACCTGACTCCAATCATCCTCTGGAGTATTTAAGCAGGCTGGTCAGGCTGGTCAAGGCCATTGTGCCTCTCTCTCCTACACAGGAAACATTGTTTGGTTTTGGTTCCGTCTGAGTTTAGTTCTACTTTGTTTTGCACCTTGCACATACACTACATTTTCACACATCCATACATGCACTACACTACTGATACAACTGACTAACCACACCTCACGCTATAAATACAATAAATACATTTAAAGTTAATCTTGTGTGTCGTCTCCCACTTTTGTCATGATGTGATTCAGTTCATGACGAAGAAGATCTGTGGCGGTATCAGGGGATAGAAGAGCGAAGGATTCAGGGGCAGGGAGAGCAGAGAGAACAGAAGAGGAAAGATCAGTGGGGGAAAGTGAGCGAAGATTTCAACGTGAGGAAACCATGTGGGTAGGGAGGGGTTGTGAGGGGGGAGAGGAGAGAGAGAGTAGGACATGAAGTAGTGATCAGATAGTTTCTTACCCTTTTCACTGGAAAGAGGAGTGACGGACAGGTTAGCAGTAGAGCAGCCTCTGGTGAAGATCAGGTCCAGTTAGTTGCCAGCCTCGTGGGTAGGAGGAGATGGGGGAGAGATCTAGGTCGAAGGCGGCGAGAAACGAAAGTAGTGGGTCTAGCTGCTTCTCAGTCGGGAGGTTGAAGTCACCCAGAAGGATGAATCCAGAGCCATCGACAGGGAAATGAGAGACTAGATGGTCCAGCTCCCACAGGAAGCCACCAGCAGGGCCCGGTGGGCGATAAACAACTGCAATGGTGAGCTTGACTGGATGAGAAACAGTGACCATGTGAAATTCAAAGGAGGTAGGAGAGAATTGTGACAGTGAAATAGGAGAGTATTTCCATTTTCTGGAAATTAGCAGACCAGCACCACCACCTGTCCGCATGGCTCTGGGAGTGTGAGAGAAAGAGTACACATCTGACAGAGCCGCGGGCGTAGCAGTGTTTTCTGGTGTGATCCAAGTCTCGGTCAAGGAAGTTGAGGGAGAGCAAGGATGCGTAGGCTGAGATGAAGGCAGCTTTGCCTTCCACCACAGCCGAGTGGCAATTCCAAAGCCCTCCCGTTACCACTTGCTCGACGTGAGTTGAAAGAGTAGGATAGATGAGATTAGTGGTGTCGCGACATCTGGGTGTAACCCAGTGTTTGTGCGACCACCAGGAAGAGGAGAGGACAGGAATAGGAAGAAAACACATTGTAGATCCTAAACATATACACACTGTAAACTACTATATCTATCACACTACTATCTATGTCACTAATCAATGATACTGCTTATCGTTCATTGACAAAGTCAGGCTTTTGACAAAGTCGCCTGTTCGCCTGGCCTTCGTTTGCTGGCCGCCGCTTAAAAGCTGACGCTTTCAGCTGGTGGTATAAGGCCACTTCAACTGATTGCTAATTGTCTGCCAGGAGTGCTGGCCAAACGAGACACTTCACAGGGCAATCAATTGGCCTATACAGGGTGAAACTACTTCTACTACAGAGTGCCAATAGCCTACTGCTTGAAGCACCAAAACAATACAACTATAAACTACAGACTACCACACAAGCTAATAATACAGTACTAATAGAAAAGCACTTAGGCTACAACTACTAGCAGCTTGCTAAATAAGAAAAATGCTACTATACTCAACTACCCAGAGGTCAGGAGCTCAGGGGCCTGTTCCTCAAAAGGTGAATTAAAAAAGCCTGGCCTTAAGCCAAATCCAGGCTTGACAAAGTCGGGTCCGAAAAGCCTCGTTTATTCCGTTCCTCAGACGCCAAGCCAGGCTGAAAAGGAGCAACTTTGTCGAGCTAGGCTATGTCAAGCCAGGCTGTGTCCAGCCAGGATAATGAAGCCAGGCTGAATGGGCGGCGATTCCCCGGCGACGTATTTCTATAAAAGACCATGAACTCGAGCGCAGATTCCTTGAACTTGACCAATCATGGCAGCGGGGAACAAAACTCGAGCAGCGTTTTTCTCTGTGGCCGAACAGCAGCAGCTCATGCAAGCATATGAGGAAGTGAAACATGTTATCAACAGAAAAGGAAACGCGACCGCAATAAATAGATCCAGGGAGAAAGCGTGGCAAAGTATTGCAAGCACACACAGAGTGTGTGTGTGTGTGTGTGTGTGTGTGTGTGTGTGTGTGTGTGTGTGTGTGTGTGTTTGCAACGGACGGGCAACAGGACGGACGGACGGGACGGGGACGGGGGGGGGGGGGGGGGTTGTACTGCGACGGGGGACGCACGGGACGGGACGGGACGGGACGGGGGGACGGGGGGGTTGACCGCGACGGGATGAACGGGGGACGGGACAAGACACGCAATAACCCCACATTTGCAAGACCACTTTGGTAGAGATTTGGGTTGTGTAGTTACCTTCCCATCATGATGTAACTCCAAAGGTGGACAAGAAATACAAAATAATTTCTCCATTGACTAGAAATTGATAATTTAAAATATGCTCCTTATTGACTTACAAAGAGGCTCCTTTAAACCTGTAACTAATAATTTATATATATATTTAAATATATGTATTTATATATATATATATGTATATGTATGTGTTAGACATTTTTTATAATATTAAAAAAAAAATGTAATATATTATCAAACATCTAACAACAATATGAACTATAGTGTTAACAGAGTGACAATGACATATCACATGAGTCATTGTGAAACAATTATGATTCATGGTCACACACTATTTCAGTAATATAATTAAATTGATTATATCTTATTGTATTTATTTCATTTTATTTGAATGCAAGGTCATTAAAATGAGTCCATATTCAAACACATGTATTGAATTAACTGTGGAAAAACTTGAAGAACAAGGCACTGGATTAAGTAAGCTTGGCTGTTAGCCTGCTCCTGACCAGGCTAACTTCACAGCTAAATTGCCATGGTAACTAAGGTAGGCTTGCTTCAATTCTCTTTTGAGGAATCGGATAAGGCTAAACTTAGCCAGGGTGAACTGGCTAAACTAATCTTCAAGATAATTCACCTTTTGAGGAACCGACTCAGCTCTCCTGGCTAAATTAAGCCAGGATAGGTGGTAAAGCCAGGCTTTAGTTCTAATTCACCTTTTGAGGAACAGGCCCCAGTTCTCTTCAGATGTTGTTTACACACTGACTAGAATACTGCCAACCTGCCTATTTATCCCTTGAGCTGTGCTGGCCAAACCAGACACTTCACAGGGCAATCAATTGGCCTATACAGGGTGAAACTACTTCTACTACAGAGTGCCAATAGCCTACTGCTTGAAGCACCAAAACAATACAACTATAAACTACAGACTACCACACAAGCTAATAATACAGTACTAATAGAAAAGCACTTAGGGTACAACTACTAGCAGCTTGCTAAATAAGAAAAATGCTACTATACTCAACTACCCAGAGGTCAGGAGCTCAGTTCTCTTCAGATGTTGTTTACACACTGAAGAGAGTGTAGTGTCTCAGTTTACTGAGACACTACACTGTCTCTCTGTATTCTATGGTAGAATAGTGTAATTTATGACAATAAAGCACTGAGAACTTGTGTGAAACTGTAGAATTAATTTAAAAAAAGTCATTTATTTTGGATAGTAATTTAATGTATTATTCTGCTTTTCTTTATTATGCTCACATACGGTATTCATATGGGGTAAACTAAACAGTGCAAAGTATTCAGGCCATTCACCACCAATAAATAAGGATGTTTACCTTTATTGAAATACGAGTGCATGTGTTATGCAGTGGTGGGAAAAGTATTGTTGCTGTTTACTTAAGTAAAAGTGCTCATAAAAAATGGCACCATTTATGTCTACTCTGTGTCTCAGAGGAGGGCAGTGGACAGTTCAGAAACCTGCCTACCAGTGACATCACATCAATGGTCATCATTTTCAATGTCCATAAGCTTGAAATGATGTCACTGGTAGGCAGGTTTCTGAACTGTCTTCTTAACAGATTAGAGAGAAAATGGTTCGTGTGCTAAAGTGTACAGTGTGTGTACTGTCAAATGGACAGAGTATTAGCATTTTAAGACCTTTTTATTAACTATTTCTTGTGGGTTGAGAGCAGTGTTGCGATGCTGAATTGGAACGTGGTTGCACTGTATTTTAATGACGTGACGCGCACGTCACTTAACACCTACACTACAGGTCACACAATGGACAATTGACATGCATCTATAGGCTCATTCTTATGTTAATTCACCAGGTGTGAGTCGGGAGCCTTTGTAAACTTTGTTGAGGTGTGAATTTAAAGTAGTTTTAAATCTATGCATGTGCCTGCGCGTGCTCCTGGTCAAATAGGTTCCTGTACGGCGTGCAAGGCCGTCCCATGAGCAATGCAAGCCCGGTTGAGAGCCCCACCAGGTATGCTGCGGTAATACGGTGACTGATGGTCTGACGGTGACTGATGGTCTGACGGTGATTGATGGTCTGACGGTGACTGATGGTCTGACGGTGACTGATGGTCTGACGGTGACTGATGGTCTGACGGTGACTGATGGTCTGACGGTGATTGATGGACTGACGGTGACTGATGGTCTGACGGTGACTGATGGTCTGACGGTGACTGATGGTCTGACGGTGAATGATGGTCTGACGGTGACTGATGGACTGACGGTGAATGATGGACTGACAGGTACTGACGGGGACTGATAGACATACATACTTTATAGTAAACTTTTAACCTGTAAATGCAATCAGCAGGACACCACAGGGAATTGGACCCCATCCAAGTAAAACCAGGAGTGCCATACCTGTGTCTTCTGCTTCTTGACTTATTTAAAGGTTGAAGAAATCACATTGTTTCCTCTGTTGTTCACCTGTCATCTAAGGTTTGTATGACACCGTACTATCCTCCAATAGAAAGGTTTGTATGACTGTACTATCCTCCAATAGAAAGGTTTGTATGACTGTGCTATCCTCCAATAGAAAGGTTGGTATAATATTATCCTCCAATAGAAAGGTTTGTATAATATTATCCTCCAATAGAAAGTAAAGACACTGGTATGGAACTCCTGGTTTACTAGGGTGGGGTTCAATTCCCTACAGTGTCCTACTGATATTATCTTTCATCTCTGATACTGTAATAGTTATCATATCTATCATATTGTAATAGCTATCATAACTATCAATCATATATATTATATCAGTTCTTCTAATATATCTTTTATTAGTTATTCTATAGTTATCATAACTATCATCATATTGTAATAGTTATCATAACTATCAATAATATATCTTTATCCACACTAACGTTGTGGCGTCATGGCAACAAAAACAACACCCACCTGACCTTGTAACCAAGGTAACAATGTCAATTAGAAAAGCTATTGAGACAGCTGTTTCTTTCATAGTGCAACGACTTCATTAGTTTTTGTTTACAATGTTGGACAGAAGGCCAAGTAAGTTTAACATACATAGAAGCAGCTGTCTGTGTCAAAACATGTGCTGTGTTCACTTCATGATGTCAAGTACAGCATCCTCTCTCTCCCTCTCTCTCTCTCTCTCTTTCTCTCTATCTCTGTTAATTTAGTTTAGTTCTTTCTACCTTTAAGAGTTCAGCTGATCGCAGATTTTATTTTCATAACCGTCTAGCTTTATTGTCCAGAAACAACAGGGAGGGGTGGGGGCACCACCCCGCGCTCACTGTTTATGCATTGATGAGTCAGCCTGCAGATCTAATAACTATGGGGTGGTATGAGTGGTGGTGGTAAAAAATACCTCAAAATTACCTCAAAATAATTAATAAATAAATAGACGTTGTGAGGAACCTTTTTTCCTGGTCCTCACCAGAGAAATGGTTCAGAGTTGAAAAAAGGTTTTTAGAGATATGTGACCAAATTTGACTGGGAGACAGTTGACTGGGAGACAGTCATCTAGCATTTTTTCATGTCATATGAAAGAAGGGAATCATAGCAAAATAATGATATATTGGTTAATAAGATTGAGTGAATAGTTTTGAAACTACAGCTTATAGAACTGAAGTCAAGTTAAAACTAGAGTTAAAAAGTAGAGAAAACACCACTTGAATTAGAGGTTTCTAGCCATAACCTTGTATCTTAGCTACATGTTTATGCATTTATTTCATATTTACATGTCGATTTAAGCTCATAAGACATTTAAGACATTTATGTCAGACATACTCTAGTATGTGAAGAGTCTAACTGGGCTATTAACTCATTTTTGGAGAAAACTAATTTGGGCTCCAGCGAGATGACTAACCCTAACCCCCAGACAGTCTAACCCTAACCCTAACCCCCAGACAGTCTAACCCTAACCCTAACCCTAACCCTAACCCCCAGACTAAAACAGTCATTTACAAGAAAAATATTCAGTCTGGGGTTAGGATTAGGATCAGACGTTTAGAGGTTAGGTGAAGGGGTTGGAATTAGAGTTAAACAGCATGATTTACACTTAGTTGCCTGCCAGTGCGCTAACCCTAACCCATGCGCCGAAAAATAGCTGATCTGTAAGCTTGTTGTGAGCTTGTGGATCTGCTATTTTTCGGCTTTAAGCTCACAGTTAAAAATGGCAAAACATTAAAAGTGTCATTTTCCCCCATGCTGATGTCCTCACAAGTATAGTCGTGTGTGTGTGTGTGTGTGGGCTCTAGGCGTGGTGAGTAGTGATTAATTAGGTATAAATAGAGCTCAGGTGTGAGACAGACTCCAGGTGTCGGCTTGGTTCAGTTGGAACTCTAGCAGCTCTCCACACTTGCAAGCAGGTAACTAAACATTATTATTAACCACCAACATTTAACAGCTTTGTTTAAAAGAATTCAGTTTGGGGAACTAGTCTGTGAATTATTGATTTTGAAATGGACAAAATGAGGCATTATATTGTATAACAGAGTGAAGGAAACGCTTTCAAACTACGGCTCATAGTGTCATCTAAACCAATGGTTCTTAAACTTTAACATCAACTCTGACCGTACAACTGGAACTGGTCCATTTGGTTACCATATGTACACTCTCTGAGTTAGACCTGTGATGCCCACTATCTTATAGACGAATCCACAGACGCGCTGCCTGTAGGCGGCCATTGCTGCGGTGTCGCGTCTGCGGAGCGTTGACACCGCAGCAATGGCTGCGCACAGGGCAGCGCTCCGTGGATTCCTCTATAGGGAGTGTCTGCTCTGCTCATGCTGTTCCTTCTAGGTGAACAGGGTGGGGCAGTCTACCAATCTGCTAATGGCTCATTGGAGAGCACCTGGGCCCGGTGCCTCCAGGAGTCATTAGCAGATTGGTAGACTGCCCCACCCTGTTCACCTAGAAGGAACAGCATGAGCAGAGCAGACACTCCCTATAAGGTAGTGGGCATCACCGGTCTGTGATGCCCACTAATGGACTAAGGGTCCATTTGGTTGCAATTGGGGTAATTAGAAGCAGTGATGGAAAAAGTACAAAATATACTTGAGTACTAAAAGTAAGTACTCATTATGTACAATATCCCATTTCACTTGTTTCCACATGTATAAAAATCCTTTGAAAATAGCCGATCTACAAGCTACAATCTCTGAGATGTAGTGGAGTAAAAGTACTGAAAATTGGAAATACTTCAGTAAAGTAAAAATTGTACTTAAGTACAGTACTTGAGTAAATGTACTTAACGTTTTCCTAAATGTGACCATGGTCATGTAGGCCTACACAACTAACACTTTTTCTTTTCTTTGTCTTTTCAGGATATAAAGTGAAAGAAGAAAAGCCACCAGAAGATCTCTTCTTCTTTTCGTGTCTTTGAAGCATGTGGTTATATGACAGTTTCCCATTTCTTTACACAGTCCTTTGCATTATTATTGAACTCTGCGAGATCTTTTAAGCTGCACTGGTTGGGTAGTAGAGGGCAGACAAGGCAGTGCTGCATCGTATGGTCCTCTTCTCCACATTCACAGATGGTTGGGCCGGTTTTGTAGCCCCATCTGGCCATAGCGGCTTTTGATCGCCCCATTCCTGTTCTCAGGCGGTTGAGTGTCTTCCACTGGACCCATGGTGCTTCTTACCAGAAGATGTAAGGTAGGAACTCTATGCAGTGAAGAGCTGCTTTTATGCAGTGAAGACTGGTGTGTTCAAGGTAGGAACCATGTTTTTATTCCTTTTGCTGCTGCTAGGGGTTTTTGCGTTGCGTCAGTCGCGTTGCGATCCGTCGTCTGCCAAAAACAAAATAAAACATAAAAAACACAAAACAAAGGCGCAGGCATGGAGCTCCTGGTTTACTGGGACGGGGTTCAATTCCCCGCTGTGCCCTACTCATTGTGTTGGCATTTATATTTGAACTCTCACATTGAATAGTTTCATGTATTATACAGAAATCAGCCTTTAGTATGGATCACAATGTAGAGCTTTAACTTAGTAATCTTTAAAGATTACTTCAATATGAATGTGTACGAAGACGCTGTATCCAGATATATACTTATCAGCTCTGTGCATAATTGGTTATTTGAAAGGTGTTGAGTTATAATATTTGGTTAAAGGTAGGGTAAGTGATTTACTTTGGTTAATATAAGTGTTAAATAGCCCTATTCTGATAGTACTCATTGCTATAGTGTTTTTTTTCAGTAAAAGGAGTCTCCAGCTCTTAAACCGAAAATGCATTTTCAATGCCCTCTCCTGATTGGCTTAAATGTTGTCACCTACCTGAAAATGTACTATATTCTGTTTACTAAAGAGCTGGAGAGACCCCTGGGACCGATTTTGTTTTTTAACAAAATCACTTACCCTACCTTTAAATCATCCCCCCCTTAAGTTAAAGCTCTATATTGTGAATTTCTGATCTTATCATTGCTATGGTCATCTATACCCATATGAGTCATAGGGCTACTGGAAATGTTATCTTAGCATGTTGTTCCCACTGGAGGGCGCAATACACTTTCTCTATATATTCAGAAACTGCATCCTGTGCTGTAAACTTCACTTCCAGGTCGTTTTGTTTTGGTTGATGAGAACAAGCTGTGAAGAACAACTACTGGTATGCAAAACACACAGAATGTCATTTATTGTAGATTATTTCCATAACACATCAGAGCTAATGAGCCATTCTCTTATTGGAGTCCTACTGTGATCCTGAAACAAAGAGAATGCAGTCAGTTTAGTGTTGTTGTGAAACCACTTGGCCCATAGCCTGATGCTAATGCTACATAGCCTGATGCTAATGCTAACCATGTCATAACATACTTTGTTTGATTGTTTGAGTCCAGATACTTGGTAAAACCAACCAGCTGGGTTGTGAGAATGTTGTGTTAATGTTTTAAAGGTACTTTAGTGCAACACTGTACTCGTTGTAGTGCTGTTTATGAAGAAGTTTAATGCTAACTAAGCTAGCAGCTAGCCTTGGTTAGTGAGGCAGCAGCATGGTGATTCTTTTAGGCTTAAATTAGACATTAAAAACATACAGAGAAAGGTTGGAAAATGCTGAAATGATCCATTAAGTATACTTTACTGCAGTGGTTCTCAACCTTTTTATACAAAGACCCCACTTTACAGGAAGACAATGTGGGGACCCCAAACTTGATTATAATTATACCATTATAGGTGAATATTCAAAAATCTGTATTCTATGATCCTATAGTTTACTGAGACACTACACTGTCTCTGTATTCTATGATCCTATAGTTTACTGAGACACTACACTGTCTCTGTATTCTATGATCCTATAGTTTACTGAGACACTACACTGTCTCTGTATTCTATGATCCTATAGTTTACTGAGACACTACACTGTCTCTGTATTCTATGATCCTATAGTTTACTGAGACACTACACTGTCTCTCTGTATTCTATGATCCTATAGTTTACTGAGACACTACACTGTCTCTCTGTATTCTATGATCCTATAGTTTACTGAGACACTACACTGTCTCTCTGTATTCTATGATCCTATAGTTTACTGAGACACTACACTGTCTCTCTGTATTCTATGATCCTATAGTTTACTGAGACACTACACTGTCTCTCTGTATTCTATGATCCTATAGTTTACTGAGACACTACACTGTCTCTCTGTATTCTATGATCCTATAGTTTACTGAGACACTACACTGTCTCTCTGTATTCTATGATCCTATAGTTTACTGAGACACTACACTCCCTATTGAAAGTAGCTGAATAAATAAATGTAATGCCTAATGATTTGTGGGGTAACAACAGTAATGGTACTTTAACATCTACAGATATATATATATATATATGGTTCCATGTGTACACTCTCAGAGTTACAGACCCGTAAGGGTCCATTTGGTTCCATTTTGGTTTCCATGTCTTACTGTCTAACATTAAACACACTGAGGTACATGTCTTACTGTTTAACATTAAACACACTGAGGTACATGTCTTACTGTTTAACATTAAACACACTGAGGTACATGTCTTAGTGTTTAACATTAAACACACTGAGGTACATGTCTTAGTGTTTAACATTACATTATTCCATCATTAGCCTGAGAACCATGGTACCATGGAGGAGGAGGAGGAGGAGGAGGAGGAGGAGGAGGAGGAGGAGCGATGAAGCCGGCCTACCCGGACCCTTTCAGTCTCCATGGCCTCCCAACCTGGACCGACACCCCCTACTGGCCCTATAACGTCACTTCTGTTGGTCCCATGCCACTAGAGAGGCTGCAGCCAACACCACCTGAGACTGGCTCCCTGAGGGCAGAGACCAAGTCGGTGGAGGAAAGTGGCTTCAATGAATGACACTAAGCTGAAAAGGTACAAAGCACTACAATGTACCTTGTTGAACCACAGCCTCAGAATGGATGTTGTTCTGCTGCTCAAAGTGCATCACAACATCACTGTGTCCTTGTAGTCCATGAGCCAGACAAGATTTCATTATCGAAAGAGTGGGCAAAAACATACCTATATTAAATTGTTTATAGGGTCAATATAAGTAAATCAATATATGATAACCTTTCCACAGGAGCAGCTTTATCATAGTTATCACACATTTTGTTATTTTCCCCATACGTACATGACAGGTGAAAAAATTACAACATTTTAAAAAATAGTTATCATAATGAAACTTCCCCAGTTGATTACTGGGGAAGTTGAATACACCTGTCAAAGATGCAACTTTTCTGAAATTGTATATTTAAATATGCAAATTAGGTGTCTTTGTCTCCATCACTGAAAAAAACACACATGTAAACAGACGATGCGATCCCACTGGAGTCTTTACTATGATGCTTTCCTTTGCAGGCTGGTGTCCAGAAGATCAACTGAACACCACCAAGACTGAACATCACCAAGAAAGCTGTATTTGTCAGCCAACAGTTAGCTCACATGCTTGAGTATCTGTCCAATAACTGAGCGTCCTGGGTTTGATACGAGGTGGTGGGATAGAGTATTAGGGGGCTGAGTAGATAGCGGGTGGACTAGTGTCATAACTTTTATCAACTGCTAACTGGTTCTCAAAGTCTGGTTTGGGGGCCTCCTGTCGGTCCAAATGGACCCTTACAGGTCTGTAACAGACCCCAGGTGCTTCCCCCCAGACCGTATAGTGAGAAACTGCCTATAACTCATTTTAATTCCTGACTTTGTCAGGGAAATGTTTCCTCACAATCTATTGGCTGAAGTGTATCTCTCTATTGTTAAACTTGCGCTTCAGTGGCCAAGAACATGTATTTCCCTGTGCCGTGATGTCTATACGTTCCAATAAAGATGAACCGTGCCGTGATGTCTATACGTTCCAATAAAGATGAACCGCGATGTTTCAAGCTGTCTGTCTTGTATATTTACTGACTCAATTCATTCATTGGTGTATATTTTAGTCTATATTATAGTGTCTTATAGTCTCTCTATATTATGGTGTTTTAGTGTTTCTATATTTTAGTGTGTCTATATTATAGTGTCTTATAGTCTCTCTATATTATAGTCTCTATATTATAGTGTCTCTATATTTTAGTGTGTCTATATTATAGTGTCTTATAGTCTCTCTATATTATAGTCTCTATATTATAGTGTCTCTCTATATTATAGTGTTTAGTGTCTATTATAGTGTTTTAGTGTCGCTATAGTATAGTGTCTCTCTATATTATAGTGTTTTAGTGTCTCTAAATAGTGTCACTCTATATTATAGTGTCTCTAAATAGTGTCACTCTATATTATGGTGTTTTAGTGTTTCTATATTTTAGTGTGTCTATATTATAGTGTCTTATAGTCTCTCTATATTATAGTGTCTTATAGTCTCTCTATATTATAGTCTCTATATTATAGTGTATATTATAGTGTTTTAGTGTCTCTATATTATAGTGTCTCTCTATATTATAGTGTTTTAGTGTCTCTATATTATAGTGTCACTCTATATCATAGTGTTTTAGTGTCTCTAAATAGTGTCACTCTATATCATAGTGTTGCTAAATAGTGTCACTCTATATCATAGTGTTTTAGTGTCTCTAAATAGTGTCACTCTATATCATAGTGTTTTAGTGTCTCTAAATAGTGTCACTCTATATTATAGTGTTTTAGTGTCTCTAATATAGTGTCTTATAGTCTCTCTATATTATAGTGTTTTAGTGTCTCTATATTATAGTGTCTCTCTATATTATAGTGTTTTAGTGTCTCTATATTATAGTGTCTTAGTGTCTCTATATTATAGTGTCTCTCTATATCATAGTGTTTTAGTGTCTCTAAATAGTGTCACTCTATATCATAGTGTTGCTAAATAGTGTCACTCTATATCATAGTGTTTTAGTGTCTCTAAATAGTGTCACTCTATATCATAGTGTTTTAGTGTCTCTAAATAGTGTCACTCTATATTATAGTGTTTTAGTGTCTCTAATATAGTGTCTTATAGTCTCTCTATATTATAGTGTTTTAGTGTCTCTATTATAGTGTTTTATCGCTCTATATTATAGTCTCTCTATATTATAGTGTCTCTAAATAGTGTCTCTCTATATTATAGTGTTTTAGTGTCTCTAAATAGTGTCACTCTATATTATGGTGTTTTAGTGTTTCTATATTTTAGTGTGTCTATATTATAGTGTCTTATAGTCTCTCTATATTATAGTCTCTATATTATAGTGTCTCTATATTTTAGTGTCTATATTATAGTGTCTTATAGTCTCTCTATATTATAGTCTCTATATTATAGTGTCTCTCTATATTATAGTGTTTAGTGTCTATTATAGTGTTTTAGTGTCGCTATAGTATAGTGTCTCTCTATATTATAGTGTCTTATAGTCTCTCTATATTATAGTCTCTATATTATAGTGTTTTAGTGTCTCTATATTATAGTGTCTCTCTATATTATAGTGTTTAGTGTCTCTATATTATAGTCTCTCTATATTATAGTGTCTCTAAATAGTGTCACTCTATATTATAGTGTTTTAGTGTCTCTAAATAGTGTCACTATATTATGGTGTTTTAGTGTTTCTATATTTTAGTGTGTCTATATTATAGTGTCTTATAGTCTCTCTATATTATAGTGTCTTATAGTCTCTCTATATTATAGTCTCTATATTATAGTGTATATTATAGTGTTTTAGTGTCTCTATATTATAGTGTCTCTCTATATTATAGTGTCTCTATATTATAGTGTCACTCTATATCATAGTGTTTTAGTGTCTCTAAATAGTGTCACTCTATATCATAGTGTTGCTAAATAGTGTCACTCTATATCATAGTGTTTTAGTGTCTCTAAATAGTGTCACTCTATATCATAGTGTTTTAGTGTCTCTAAATAGTGTCACTCTATATTATAGTGTTTTAGTGTCTCTAATATAGTGTCTTATAGTCTCTCTATATTATAGTGTTTTAGTGTCTCTATTATAGTGTTTTATCGCTCTATATTATAGTCTCTCTATAGTATAGTGTCTCTAAATAGTGTCACTCTATATTATAGTGTCTCTAAATAGTGTCACTCTATATTATAGTGTTTTAGTGTCTCTAAATAGTGTCACTCTATATTATGGTGTTTTAGTGTTTCTATATTTTAGTGTGTCTATATTATAGTCTCTCTATAGTATAGTGTCTCTAAATAGTGTCACTCTATATTATAGTGTCTCTAAATAGTGTCACTCTATATTATAGTGTTTTAGTGTCTCTAAATAGTGTCACTCTATATTATGGTGTTTTAGTGTTTCTATATTTTAGTGTGTCTATATTATAGTGTATTATAGTCTCTCTATATTATAGTGTCTTATAGTCTCTCTATATTATAGTCTCTATATTATAGTGTTTTAGTGTCTCTATATTATAGTGTCTCTCTATATTATAGTGTTTAGTGTCTCTATATTATAGTGTTTAATGTCTCTAAATAGTGTCACTCTATATTATGGTGTTTTAGTGTTTCTATATTTTAGTGTGTCTATATTATAGTGTATTATAGTCTCTCTATATTATAGTGTCTTATAGTCTCTCTATATTATAGTCTCTATATTATAGTGTCTCTATATTATAGTGTCTCTCTATATTATAGTGTCTCTATATTATAGTGTTTAATGTCTCTATTATAGTGTTGCTATATTATAGTCTCTCTATATTATAGTGTCTCTAAATAGTGTCACTCTATATTATAGTGTCTCTCTATATTATAGTGTTTAGTGTCTATATTATAGTGTCTCTATATTCTCTCTATATCATAGTGTTAGTGTCTCTATATCATAGTGTTAGTGTCCCTAAATATTATAGTGTCGCTCTAAATTATAGTGTTAGTGTCTCTATTATCCTCTCTTGCTCCACCCCTTGTTCTCTCTAGCTCCACCCCTTCCTCTCTCTAGCTAGCACCGCCCCTTCCTCGCACTAGCTCCGCCCCTCTAGCTCCACCACTTCCTCTCTCTAGCTCCACCCTTTCCTCTCTGGTTCCACCCCTCTATATCTAGCTCCGTCTCTTCCTCTCTGACTCCGCCCATCTAGCCCCACCCCTTCCTCTCTCTAGCTCCACCCCTTCCTCTCTCTAGCTCCACCCCTTCTGGCTCCACCGTTTCCTCTCTCTAGCTCCACCCCTTCCTCTCTCTAGCTCCGCCCCTTCCTCCCTCGCTCTGTAAGATTTCAGCTGCCCGTTTATATCTTTTCTATAACCCCTCCGCTTTATTGTCTGGAAACCACGGGGGGAGAGAAGCCCCCGCGCCCACTCCCCACACCCACTTGAGTGAGTAACCTACTAACCGACATAGGGACCCTCGTCAGTAACCCTACAAGGGGCCGGTCAACTAGTCCTAGCCATGCTAGTCCTTGTGCCCATGACTTAGTCCACTACGCCATCAGTAGCCCTGAGAGTCACTGCTTTCTGTGTTGGTTTTAAGGGTTTCTGGGTGTGTGGGTTCAAACCTCACTCACTCCTTACCCTGAAACTCTTCTGTAAAGGAAAGGTTCAGGGTAAAGAGTGAGTGGGGTTTGAACTCACAGCCTTGGGGTTTGAACTCACGGCCTTTGGATATGTAGGCAATGTGTCTACACACTGAGCCATCAACTGGATTGACATGACATGGTCTTCATTCCTCTTTGAGGAACAACACACAACAACAATAATAATAATAAAAAAAAAAAAACTTTTAACAGCATAATATTGTGTCTATGGTTTGTTGTGCTGCTGTCTAGATGTTTGAATGTTTATGAACCACAACGGTAACAAGCCTCTGCCTTTTCTGTCATCTATTTGGCCTTTGATCCATGGTACGGCTCAGTGGCTCGGTGGACTAAAAGCCTGCCTGAGGCACAGAAGGTTTCAGGTTCAATTCCTGTCCATGACATTGTATGAAAATATCTCCAACATCTTGACAAATTTGGAATAAATATTTATATTCTAAACGTTTTAAATATAAATCTTTCTCATGGGGTACCCTGACACTATATCTTTCCACATGGGGGTCCTTCACAACAAGATGTTTTAGAATCAGCATTTTAGAGACATGGTTGTAGGTGAATGGATAAAGTGGCTGACTTGTGAGCCAGAGGTTGCTGGTTCAAGGCCCGCTTATGGCAGTATGTCAGGGTGTCCCTGTGCAACACTTTTAAAATCTAATAGGTATCCTACTATATAATTGGAGTAATATAATTGGAGTAACCTCTGTCTGTCTTGGGTCGACCGGGTATGGGCTAGTTATTATTAATGTAATAAAGGTTCTGTATGTTATTTTCAGTGATGGAGACAAAACGCACAGACATTCACTGTACTTTAGTACATTTTGTAAACTTATGACTCTGACTTAAACAAATAATACCTTAGTATAGTCAGACTTTTTTTTTTTACACAACTTACATTTACTAAAGCTTGACTCTGACTTGGTATAGTCTGCCTTTTGTTTCCTTTCATTTCTGACAGTTTTTTGACCTTCATACTTTTAGCTACAAACTCCGTTCCAACTCTACAACGTTCGGCGTACTTAGGACATATCGGCTACCATTTACATTGTTGAAAACAATTGTAATTTCAGAGATATTTCACTTTTAATTGCTAAAAATACCTGAGACCTTTAAAACCTTAAACCTTTAGAACCTTAGGCCTTTAGAGCCTTTAGAACCATGAACCTTTATAACCTTGCACATTGCAGAACTTCCCATTTCAAGTTTTCGAATGCAAACAAATTCTTTGAAAATAGCAGATCTAGAAGCTCATTGTGAGCTTGTAGATGTGCTATTTTCAAATGGCTGAAATGTATATAGGGCTGAAGTGGTTAATGTATGTTTTGTAATAAAAATCCTAATCTACAAAGTAATTAGTAACTAAAGTTTCCAAATAATTGTAGTGGAGTAAAAGTACAATATTTTCCTCTGAGATGTAGTGAAGTAGAAGTAAAAGTGCTGAAAACTGGAAATGCTCCAGCACAGAACATACCTCAAAATTGTACTTATGTGCAGTACTTGAGTAAATGTACTTAGTTACTTTACACCACTGGTTATGGATTATGGGTGTGCGCGTGCACAAACACGGATACCCGAGAGGGCAACATTGAATTTTACAAAAGAGCTCGGGCATTGGCATCATCATATTCACTTCCTGTAAAAATCAATGGATGCAGCAGCTGCATGACAAGCAAAAGGTCACAGGTTCAACTCCCGGCCTTGCCAGGGTGTCCCTAAGAAACACACTTAAAACCTACCTGCTCCTCTGTGGACAGAGATCAGCTGGGTAATGGTAAAAACTGCATTTCCCCCCCATGGGGTAAAATAGATCCCTAACTGCACAGGACAGCATTTTTATGTGGCCGTTTACCTCCTGGACTTTTTGTTGCTGTCGGGCAGAAACCTCTTATCTCCATATTCTAACTTTTTGAGCTTTTTCTGTAAATTAACGTCCTACTTGATCATACTACAGCGTCACACAAAAGCATCAAAAGTAGCAGATCTACAAGCTCGAAACGCGGCGCGAAGCGACGCGTTTCGAGCTTGTAGATCTGCTACTTTTGCTATTTTTAAATTTGAATCCTGAAAAGACATGAGGTTTCCACCCGACAGAGACGATATATTGTTTTACCTTCAGTGATGGAGACAAACTGTACAGATGTTTCAGTAATGAAGTACATTTCGGATACTTGTGACTTCCACTCCACCACATTTCAACAACACAAATATTGTACTTTTTAAGTTTTGACTCCACTACATTTCTAGGGAGGGAACAATTAATATTATGAATTAACCACTCATCTCCCTATTTCCTAGTACTCAAAAGAACAAATTACAAAGTGCATTTTAAAATAAAATAAAAAAAGGAAGCGCTGCCTGGGTTCAATGGTGGCTCAAAACAGGTAACCTGACTCCGCCAGATGGGGGCGGTATTGACTTCCCTGTGAAACAAAATGTGACGCAAGCTTCTTCCATCTGGCGCAGTCAGGTTACAAAACAGGTGCTCTGTCTTCAGTGGAACAGGTATAGGAATAGAAGCAAAATAAACCAAAGTTCTGCTTGTGGTGAGGCAGACTAAGGAAAAAATACTGAGGCACTGTCTTCAGGTGAAGAATATAATATACAGTATGGGTTTATTGCAGATGAGCAAGGCAACACGTTTCGACTCTTATGTCTTCAACAGGGTCTTGTTACAAAGTGCATTGTTCTTATTAACATCAAAGCATTGCTGTATTAAAACGTTTGGACATTTTCCAAAACCATTTTCAACAATTATCCATAATATTGAGAATAGCAGATCTACAAGCCCACGTGTCACATCGCGACATCTTGTGAGCTTGTAGATCTGTTATTTTCACATTTGAAATAAATGTACATTGTTACTGTCCACCGCTGCAGAAACCTGATTTATACTCTGTCTTACAATGGTGTCGCTTGTCAAAACACAGATCTACAAGCTCACAACGCGTCGCTATTGTTAGTACTCTTTTTACTTTTCTTTGGTCTTCCACAGACAACCTTTAACACTTTCACTTTTTTTCACTTCACTTTTTTTCCCTAGTGACAATAATCTGTTATTGTCACTAGGGAAAAAAATGTCACGTCGCGATTCATGTGCTTGTAGATCAGTTTGCTTCTGTGCGACACCCTTGTACAACAAAGTAGGTCATTAATTTATGACACATAATAATATAGATATTTAATAGAGAATGAAAGGCAACATCAAATACATTGTCAAAAATGAGAGCCAGTTTTTCCTAATGTCTAAGCCCTCCCATACATGAAATGGATTATTTTTTTATTTTTTTATTTATATGTTTATTTGACAGGGACAATACAAAAAAACAATGAATTAAGTTATAAAAACATGAAACCGTTGCAATCGTATATGGGGTTTATAGCCGAGGCTAATTTGCGACCCCAGTCCATGGTTAGACCTTTCTATACAAATATCTACCTAGTAAAACATTCTGTTACAAAAAGGACATGCATGAAGCTCTAATCTTAACAAGTACAATAACAATAACATTCCCAAATTACATTCATGAAAGCAGTGACATTAACGTTTAAAAACGTGCCTAACATTAGTGTTCACAGCTTTGGTTTGGTTTTAACCAGTTCTTAACCTTATATCATTAAATATTTTGAGATCAGTTTGTCTTTTTATTTCAGTTGGTAGGGCATTCCACAAGTGTATCCCTTTCACTGAATAAGATGACTGACCAAAAGTTATTTAAATTAAGTTAAATTAAAGGAGAAATCCGGACATTTTAAGTGTTATCTTTGATGATCTTAGCTAATGCTAATGCCGAACGAGCTAACGCTGTTTGCTTATTTCTCTCCCTGGCAACACCGAGTTGCCAGGTTCTGGGAGAGAAACAAGCAACCAGCGTTAGCTCGTTCGGCATTAGCATTAGCCTCTCAGGAACTTTCAGTGCATGTTTGAGTATCATGAGACTCTACAATGAGTAGTAGTAGAGAAAAAAATAACTTTGCATCGGTTATAATAGACGAATTTCTCTTAGGCACGCGCTCCCATTATGCCAACGGAGGGGGTCGAAAAAATGACGACACAGGACTCTCTGAATAAACTCAACGTCCCTTTCAAGGATGGTGAGTGATAAGCGACACATCAGAGATAACACTTAAAATGTCCGGATTTCTCCTTTAACATATTTTACTGCAAAAGCTTCCACATAATAGAACAAACAAATTGCAATATGTTAATACAGTGGTTGTCAAGTCAAGTTCTTTGTGAGCTAGGGACCTAACACATTGGTTCTCAAAGTGGGGTCCGGGGACCCCCAGTGGTCCTTGGGGGGGGGGTACCAGGGGGTCCCCAGCAAAACGTGTTAATATAGCGTCACAAAATGTTTTACCTTTTATACTTTAGCTATTCAAAAATAGCAGATCTACAAGCTCATAGCGCGGCACTCGGTGCCGCGCTATGAGCTTGTAGATCTGCTATTTTTGAAAAATCGTGTAAATGTGTGCAAACCTTTGAATATATATATATTTTTAAAGCGAACATTTGTAACTCAAATCTTTGCTTCTGGGGGGGGGGTCCCTGGAACAAAATATTTGAGATGGGGGTCCGGGGCCAAATACATATCATTTTGGGGTCCTTGGCATGAAAAAGTTTGAGAACCACCGACCTAACAAACACAATTTGTTTTTCCAATGCATTTTTTTTTTTACACCCAATCTACAAGGTCACATTGCATTGTAACCCAAGGGTTAAAGTGGTTTAACTGCATTAACTTATTTGGCTGGGGACCCCCTAAAACCCCCTCAAGGACCCCTGGGGGTCTCCGGAACCCACTTTCAGAACCACCGTCTTAATGGAAATAGATCTAGTCATTTGAACACATACCTACCAATTGTCACAAAGGGACTCGGGATGCAACGGTAGGACACAAAATGCTGCAAATGTCTTTATTGCGAACGCAGCGGAAGGAGGCGCGCCTCCGCGCAAGTGGAGCTTACTATGAAACCGTGCTCGGCTTGTGAGTGTGTGTGTGTGTGTGTGCGTGCGTGCGTGTCTGTGTTCACTGCCTGCCTGCAGCTCCTCTGAGATAAGTAAATGTCCAATTTAGACGTACCATACATCAAATGAAAGGTCTTTGAAAACTGAACACACCTGTCAAGGTTGCGTTTACGCCCGCCCCTTCCCCCGGAAGCCACGCCCCAGAGAAGGCTCCTAAAAACTCCCCATTGAAAGCCCATGTTAAATGAAAAGTGCCCGAATCGCTCCGAAACTTTTTCTACCCCCCCTAAGTGGGGGTCTACGAACAAATACTTCGGGCTCGGATTTTGGCTCCGCCCCCCGGAAGTGGGTGAAACAGGCACTTCAAACACTTTGTTGAATTGTTCCAAAACATTCAAAGTTTTTTTTTAGTGAATTTGTATTTTTCTAAGATGCTCCTTTTAACGCAGATTTTTTTTGTATTTTTTTTGTATTTTTTCATTGGTTACTTTTTTTTTAATCTTTTTTTTTCATATATATATTATTTTTTTTGCGTTCGCTTCCCGCGTCTTACTTGTATTATTAATGCTTATTGTAGTTCTTCTTGGTCAGCTCCTCTAGAACCATTATACATTGGTTATTAACGCACATAATTTCATGACTGACCATCGTGTGTCATTCAGACATTTTGCTTTATTACAAAAAACAGCAGAAATGCAAATAGCCGAGGACACGGTGACAGAACCACTTTGTGCGCGTCAAAAGTAAACATTTCCGTTGGAATCTGATTATTTCATTCTTAAAAAGAAAATGTTGTCCATGAGTGGCAATATATTTGCCATTAGGCTAATATTGTGTGTGTGTGTGTGTGTGTGTGTGTGTGTGTGTGTGTGTGTGTGTGTGTGTGTGTGTGTGTGTTATTTAATAATTTAAATTCCTTGTGAACCAAGAACTTTATTTTCATAAATAATACACAAATGAATTTGTTAAAGAAGAAAAGAAAAAAATAAGCACACAAAAACAATATTTGAAAATTCGACAGATTCAATTCAGCATCTCCAACATAGACACATGTAGGCTAATGTGTGTGTGTGTGTGTGTGTGTGTGTGTGTGTGTGTGTGTGTGTGTGTGTGTGTGTGTGTGTGTGTGTGTGTGTCTACCTATATAATTTATTAACCACTTTCATCCTGGTGGCAAAATTTGGGTCATGTCGTTGTAGAAGAAAATGTTCAGAAAGCCACTCTGAAGCCTCACGTGTCGTACGTAAAGCATGGTTAACACGTGTGTGAGTGTGTGTTGAAGTCAAACAAGCTGACATGCAGGCTTTGGGAACATGGAGCACATGTTGCAGAGCTCCAGGCGGCAGGTAGGGGGCAGTAGCTCAGGCCACCTCCACCACCTGTCTCAACACCTCTATTAGCGGCACCAGCTCCTTCTCCAGGCTGATGATCAGACCTACAACAAACACACACAACACAACACAACACAACACAACACAACACAACACCGCTTTACAGTATGTAGGCAGCCCGCTGGACTCCATTTGAAAAACACAGGATAGTGGCAAAGTGTGACAATACTACACACACACACACACACACTCACTCAGTTCTCTGCTCTACCGGCGATGAATTTGAAGTTGAACATTGTTTGAGCCTGCTGCACTGTGTGGATAGTAATGACGTAAAGTGCATCCACTCTTACCTGTGTTGGCATTGCAGCTGGCAATGAAACTGATGACCAGCGGTAACCTGTTGAACTGCACGATCTGTTGGACACAGAACACACACACACACACACACACACACAATGACAGGGACATTAACAAGTATGGTCTTAACACATTCCACGCCAGAGTTTAATATCATAATGTACTCACCAGTGCCAGCGATTTATTGTTGTTTTTTTGTTTTTTTCACGTCGCCACAGACCTCGCTAAATACCTTAAAATCGCGCGTTAAACTGTTTGTAAACACACAGGGTAGCTGTGCGAGACGCCCAGAGAAGACCGTTTCGATCGGCGATCCGCCATTTTTAAGCTACAGCGGTTTATGTTAAACAGCATCAGCGATGAGAAAAACAACAACCGAGAAAATGGAGATGATGGAGGCGGATGGGAACGAAAATCTCCGGATACGTACGGATGCATGTATGTATGTATGTATGTATATATATATATATATATATATATATATATATATATATATATATATATATATATATGTATGTATATATAGATATGTAGTGCATTGTGTGTGTGAAGTGAACACAGCTTGGGGGAATGCTAATACATGTAAAAAAAAAAAAAAAAAGAAAAAAAAAAAAAAACAGCATATTGTATTAGTCAATATAGCGTTGTGCATACATTTGCTGTAAAACAAACAGACAAACAAACCAAAAAAACGGGTGGAGGGGTTCTTTACTAATAACTATTATTCTTCTTTGTATGCGGAATTGTGAAAGTCGACCATCTACAAAGTCACAACGCAATTAACTCACGATGCGACGCATTCACTTTGCAGGTTGTCTATCTTCTTATTTGATTCATTTTGACAAATTGACACATTTTGAAAATGTACCCCAAATACCAGGGTTAACATGGTTAACATATGCTTTTTTTCCCTTTACTTAAACAGTTAAATAGTGATATTATCAAACATAAATAAACATACCAGACGGTCCACATTTCCCCAAAAGGAAATGCATGTATTTAATATAAGTCTGGTCAGTAGCAGGGATAAAACATATTCCCCACCGGACATTTAAAAAAAAAAAATTAGCAGAGGGTAGGGATATCAAAAGCAGAGGCATAAATCCCCCCCCCCCCCCCCCCCTACCCCCCAGCAAATCAAAACCTGCATATTTTACAATACATTGTGCAGCCCTACAAATACTGTCAGATTGCTTATCATTGATGTTGGGCGGAAACCTTGTATCTCCATATTTCAACTTTACAAAAGTAGCAAAAATAGCCGATTTGCAAGCTTTTTTTTTTTTTTTAACATTTGAATTGAAAGTGGTGAAGTGTGTCTGGGTTTTATAAATATCTAACCAATGAAAAGTATTATCAAAAGCTTGTGACTAAATAATAACTACATTGGATCCATTGGAACACAGGTTCCAATTTGATGTTTTTCATTTCCTGAACGGTAACAGTTATGGACATACAAGGTTTCCACCAAACAGCGACGTCACAATGAGGTAAATGACACTTGTATACTGACTGGCAAGAAGTGGGAACGACTGCATAATTGAGATTGAGATGTTGTTCCCTATGGCTTCTAAGTCAATGATGAAAAACGCGTTCCCTCGAGTCTCACGTAGTGTAATACTGTAGGTAAAGAATTTCCTCGATTAAAAAAAAACAGTCTTTGGTAAAGGAACACATAGGTAGTTCATAATTTTGGCTTGCAGATGGGGTAAATCTCTGTATAGTATTCGGAGATTGTGGAATAATAGTCTGGCTACACAAGACTAGTGGGCACCTAAACATTGTGGGCATCTCAATGTTAAATTGTCCATTTCCCCCCCGAAATGTAACAAAATTAAGAACTTGGAAAATGGTGTGAGGTAATGTAAATTATACATGATTTGGACATGCTTTCATTTCTACAATTGTAATACATTGCTACAAAACCTGTGGCTAGCCAGTTATTTTGGGCATAAACAATAAGTTGAAGGGAAAATGTAACTGATAATGATGTACCGTGCGTGTTCAAACACCTAACCCTACCCTAACCCTAACCCTAGAATACAGAGAGACAGTGTAGTGTCTCAGTAAACTATAGGATCATAGAATACAGAGACAGCGTAGTGTCTCAGTAAACTATAGGATCATAGAATACAGAGACAGTGTAGTGTCTCAGTAAACTATAGGATCATAGAATACAGAGACAGTGTAGTGTCTCAGTAAACTATAGGATCATAGAATACAGAGACAGCGTAGTGTCTCAGTAAACTATAGGATCATAGAATACAGAGAGACAGTGTAGTGTCTCAGTAAACTATAGGATCATAGAATACAGAGACAGCGTAGTGTCTCAGTAAACTATAGGATCATAGAATACAGAGACAGCGTAGTGTCTCAGTAAACTATAGGATCATAGAATACAGAGACAGTGTAGTGTCTCAGTAAACTATAGGATCATAGAATACAGAGACAGTGTAGTGTCTCAGTAAACTATAGGATCATAGAATACAGAGACAGCGTAGTGTCTCAGTAAACTATAGGATCATAGAATACAGAGACAGCGTAGTGTCTCAGTAAACTATAGGATCATAGAATACAGAGACAGTGTAGTGTCTCAGTAAACTATAGGATCATAGAATACAGAGACAGCGTAGTGTCTCAGTAAACTATAGGATCATAGAATACAGAGAGACAGTGTAGTGTCTCAGTAAACTATAGGATCATAGAATACAGAGAGACAGTGTAGTGTCTCAGTAAACTATAGGATCATAGAATACAGAGACAGTGTAGTGTCTCAGTAAACTATAGGATCATAGAATACAGAGAGACAGTGTAGTGTCTCAGTAAACTATAGGATCATAGAATACAGAGACAGTGTAGTGTCTCAGTAAACTATAGGATCATAGAATACAGAGAGACTGTATAGTGTCTCAGTAAACTATAGGATCATAGAATACATAGAGACAGTGTAGTGTCTCAGTAAACTATAGGATCATAGAATACACAGAGACAGTGTAGTGTCTCAGTAAACTATAGGATCATAGAATACAGAGACAGTGTAGTGTCTCAGTAAACTATAGGATCATAGAATACAGAGACAGTGTAGTGTCTCAGTAAACTATAGGATCATAGAATACAGAGAGACAGTGTAGTGTCTCAGTAAACTATAGGATCATAGAATACAGAGAGACTGTATAGTGTCTCAGTAAACTATAGGATCATAGAATACAGAGACAGTGTAGTGTCTCAGTAAACTATAGGATCATAGAATACAGAGACAGTGTAGTGTCTCAGTAAACTATTGGATCATAGAATACATACAGACAGTGTAGTGTCTCAGTAAACTATAGGATCATAGAATACAGAGACAGTGTAGTGTCTCAGTAAACTATAGGATCATAGAATACATAGAGACAGTGTAGTGTCTCAGTAAACTATTGGATCATAGAATACAGAGAGACAGTGTAGTGTCTCAGTAAACTATAGGATCATAGAATACAGAGACAGTGTAGTGTCTCAGTAAACTATAGGATCATAGAATACATAGAGACAGTGTAGTGTCTCAGTAAACTATAGGATCATAGAATACATAGAGACAGTGTAGTGTCTCAGTAAACTATAGGATCATAGAATACATAGAGACAGTGTAGTGTCTCAGTAAACTATAGGATCATAGAATACAGAGACAGTGTAGTGTCTCAGTAAACTATAGGATCATAGAATACATAGAGACAGTGTAGTGTCTCAGTAAACTATTGGATCATAGAATACAGAGAGACCGTGTAGTGTCTCAGTAAACTACAGGATCATAGAATACAGAGAGACAGTGTAGTGTCTCAGTAAACTATAGGATCATAGAATACAGAGAGACAGTGTAGTGTCTCAGTAAACTATAGGATCATAGAATACAGAGAGACAGTGTAGTGTCTCAGTAAACTATAGGATCATAGAATACAGAGACAGTGTAGTGTCTCAGTAAACTATAGGATCATAGAATACATAGAGACAGTGTAGTGTCTCAGTAAACTATAGGATCATAGAATACATAGAGACAGTGTAGTGTCTCAGTAAACTATAGGATCATAGAATACATAGAGACAGTGTAGTGTCTCAGTAAACTATAGGATCATAGAATACAGAGACAGTGTAGTGTCTCAGTAAACTATAGGATCATAGAATACATAGAGACAGTGTAGTGTCTCAGTAAACTATTGGATCATAGAATACAGAGAGACCGTGTAGTGTCTCAGTAAACTACAGGATCATAGAATACAGAGAGACAGTGTAGTGTCTCAGTAAACTATTGGATCATAGAATACATAGAGACAGTGTAGTGTCTCAGTAAACTATAGGATCATAGAATACAGAGAGACAGTGTAGTGTCTCAGTAAACTATAGGATCATAGAATACATAGAGACAGTGTAGTGTCTCAGTAAACTATTGGATCATAGAATACAGAGAGACAGTGTAGTGTCTCAGTAAACTATAGGATCATAGAATACAGAGAGACAGTGTAGTGTCTCAGTAAACTATAGGATCATAGAATACAGAGAGACAGTGTAGTGTCTCAGTAAACTATAGGATCATAGAATACAGAGACAGTGTAGTGTCTCAGTAAACTATAGGATCATAGAATACAGAGACAGTGTAGTGTCTCAGTAAACTATAGGATCATAGAATACAGAGACAGTGTAGTGTCTCAGTAAACTATAGGATCATAGAATACAGAGACAGTGTAGTGTCTCAGTAAACTATAGGATCATAGAATACATAGAGACAGTGTAGTGTCTCAGTAAACTATAAGATCATAGAATGTAGAGAGACAGTGTATTGTCTCAGTAAACTGAGACAATACACTGTCACTACACTGCAGACACAGCTTTAGGCACACTTAAAATATCTTGTTGAAATGTTGTTCCTAGTTTATTTTAATCTTTAATGAATAAGTAAATGCCCATCTTGGTTTCTTTAGAAAAAAAATGTTTTGTAACTAGCAGATCTACAAGCTCCCAACATATTTTCAAATATTCACCTATAATGGTATAATTATAATCAAGTTTGGGGTCCCCACATTGTTTTCCTGTAAAGTGGGGTCTTTGTCTTTGTATGGGGAACACAAACGTACGGTACACATAATAGACAGGTGTTTCAGGTATTTCCCCCAAAACATTTCCCCACATTTTTCATGTTTCAAGTTTTTTTTTCACTTTTTTCCCCCATCCAAAAATAGCAGATCTACAAGCTCACAACGTGTTGCATCGCATATTTGTCGTACAATAAAGTACACGGTTGATATGACATGACATCCCATAATTATGATAAACTGTTATACAAATGAATAAACACATACTTAGTGTAGACACAGTATTCATCATAATAAAGATATAGTTTCATATACAGTTCATTTAAAGCTGTACTCTAACTATTCTACCAAGTGACTTCAATGCAAACATGTATGTTGCAATATTTCATATTGATGAAACATGATCGTCAGAAGAAAACAGCAGATCTACATGTCACAACAAGACATCACTGTGAAGAACCAGTTTAGGTTCCAGAACCTTTAAAGAAAAACATTTGATGGGAAGAAAACAACCTTACAGAATGTATAGACCTAATGTATGTTACAATACAATAAAGAAAACATCACATGGATGCACCTGGGACGTATCATCAGTGTTGTAGCCTGGAGGACGTATCATCAGTGTTGTAGCCTGGAGGACGTATCATCAGTGTTGTAGCCTGGAAGACGTATCATCAGTGTTGTAGCCTGGAGGACGTATCATCAGTGTTGTAGTCTGGAGGACGTATCATCAGTGTTGTAGTCTGGAGGACGTATCATCAGTGTTGTATCCTGGGGTCATCGGGTGTTTCGGGTCTCACAACAACATACACCCTCGCCCAGGTGACCCAGACGGGGTTGATTAAGCCCTGACTTAAGTCCCAGTAGCTACCCACGGTCAGTCCTCTAAGGGAAAGACAGACTTATGTCCCAGTAGTTACCCACGGTCAGTCCTCTTAGGGAAAGACAGACTTATGTCCCAGTAGCTACCCACGGTCAGTCCTCTAAGGGAAAGACAGACTTACGTCCCAGTAGCTACCCACGGTCAGTCCTCTTAGGGAAAGACAGACTTACGTCCCAGTAGCTACCCACGGTCAGTCCTCTTAGGGAAAGACAGACTTATGTCCCAGTAGCTACCCACGGTCAGTCCTCTAAGGGAAAGACAGACTTACGTCCCAGTAGCTACCCACGGTCAGTCCTCTGAGGGAAAGACAGACTTATGTCCCAGTAGCTACCCACGGTCAGTCCTCTAAGGGAAAGACAGACTTACGTCCCAGTAGCTACCCACGGTCAGTCCTCTTAGGGAAAGACAGACTTAAGTCCCAGTAGCTACCCACGGTCAGTCCTCTAAGGGAAAGACAGACTTACGTCCCAGTAGCTACCCACGGTCAGTCCTCTTAGGGAAAGACAGACTTAAGTCCCAGTAGCTACCCACGGTCAGTCCTCTAAGGGAAAGACAGACTTACGTCCCAGTAGCTACCCACGGTCAGTCCTCTAAGGGAAAGACAGACTTACGTCCCAGTAGCTACCCACGGTCAGTCCTCTTAGGGAAAGACAGGGCCACTCTGCCGGGACACGGGGAGGCTCTGGCACGTGGAGGGACTAGGCTCTGTGGGTTGTCTCCTGGCCAGGCTCCTCCTTCGTCTCACCAGGTCCAAGACCTGAGCGCAGCGCCAGATCTGGTGCACCGCCCCGATCCAAACATTTCCTTCTGGCGTGATGGTTCCTTGGGCCGTGGTGGTACTGCAGGCTCCACTTGCGGATTGCTTGAATGCCCCTCCTAAAGGCCTCACCTAAAGGCCCCTCCTAAAGGCCCCTCTTAAAGGCCTCACCTAAAGGCCTCACCATGGCCCTCCTAAAGGCCTCACCATGGCCCTCCTAAAGGCCTCACCTAAAGGCCTCACCTAAAGGCCCCTCCTAAAGGCCTCACCTAAAGGCCTCACCTAAAGGCCCCTCCTAAAGGCCTCACCTAAAGGCCCCTCCTAAAGGCCTCACCTAAAGGCCTCACCTAAAGGCCTCACCTAAAGGCCCCTCCTAAAGGCCTCACCTAAAGGCCCCTCCTAAAGGACCCTCCTAAAGGCCTCACCTAAAGGCCCCTCCTAAAGGCCTCACCTAAAGGCCCCTCCTATAGGCCTCACCATGGCCCTCCTAAAGGCCTCACCTAAAGGCCCCTCTTAAAGGCCTCACCTAAAGGCCCCTCCTATAGGCCTCACCATGGCCCTCCTAAAGGCCTCACCATGGCCCTCCTAAAGGCCCCTCCTAAAGGCCTCACCTAAAGGCCCCTCTTAAAGGCCTCACCTAAAGGCCCCTCCTATAGGCCTCACCATGGCCCTCCTAAAGGCCTCACCATGGCCATCCTAAAGGCCCCTCCTAAAGGCCTCACCTAAAGGCCTCACCTAAAGGCCTCACCATGGCCCTCCTAAAGGCTCCTCCTAAAGGCCTCACCTAAAGGCCTCACCTAAAGGCCTCACCATGGCCCTCCTAAAGGCCTCACCTAAAGGCCTCACCTAAAGGCCCCTCCTAAAGGCCTCACCTAAAGGCCTCACCTAAAGGCCCCTCCTAAAGGCCTCACCTAAAGGCCCCTCCTAAAGGCCTCACCTAAAGGCCTCACCTAAAGGCCTCACCTAAAGGCCTCACCATGGCCCTCCTAAAGGCCTCACCTAAAGGCCTCACCTAAAGGCCTCACCATGGCCCTCCTAAAGGCCCCCTCCTAAAGGCCTCACCATGGCCCTCCTAAAGGACCCTCCTAAAGGCCTCACCTAAAGGCCCCTCCTAAAGGCCTCACCTAAAGGCCTCACCTAAAGGCCCCTCCTATAGGCCTCACCATGGCCCTCCTAAAGGCCTCACCTAAAGGCCCCTCTTAAAGGCCTCACCTAAAGGCCCCTCCTATAGGCCTCACCATGGCCCTCCTAAAGGCCTCACCATGGCCCTCCTAAAGGCCTCACCATGGCCCTCCTAAAGGCCCCTCCTAAAGGCCTCACCATGGCCCTCCTAAAGGCCCCTCCTAAAGGCCTCAACATGGCCATCCTAAAGGCCTCACCTAAAGGCCTCACCATGGCCCTCCTAAAGGCCCCTCCTAAAGGCCTCACCATGGCCATCCTAAAGGCCCCTCCTAAAGGCCTCACCTAAAGGCCTCACCTAAAGGCCTCACCATGGCCCTCCTAAAGGCTCCTCCTAAAGGCCTCACCTAAAGGCCTCACCTAAAGGCCTCACCATGGCCCTCCTAAAGGCCCCTCCTAAAGGCCTCACCATGGCCCTCCTAAAGGCCTCACCATGGCCCTCCTAAAGGCCTCACCATGGCCCTCCTAAAGGCCCCTCCTAAAGGCCTCACCATGGCCCTCCTAAAGGCCTCACCATGGCCCTCCTAAAGGCCCCTCCTAAAGGCCTCACCTAAAGGCCTCACCTAAAGGCCTCACCATGGCCCTCCTAAAGGCCTCACCATGGCCCTCCTAAAGGCCCCTCCTAAAGGCCTCACCTAAAGGCCTCACCTAAAGGCCTCACCATGGCCCTCCTAAAGGCCTCACCTAAAGGCCTCACCATGGCCCTCCTAAAGGCCTCACCTAAAGGCCTCACCTAAAGGCCTCACCTAAAGGCCTCACCATGGCCCTCCTAAAGGCCTCACCTAAAGGCCTCACCTAAAGGCCTCACCATGGCCCTCCTAAAGGCCCCTCCTAAAGGCCCCTCCTAAAGGCCTCACCTAAAGGCCTCACCATGGCCCTCCTAAAGGCCCCTCCTAAAGGCCTCACCTAAAGGCCTCACCTAAAGGCCTCACCATGGCCCTCCTAAAGGCCCCTCCTAAAGGCCCCTCCTAAAGGCCTCACCTAAAGGCCTCACCTAAAGGCCTCACCTAAAGGCCTCACCATGGCCCTCCTAAAGGCCCCTCCTAAAGGCCTCACCATGGCCCTCCTAAAGGCCCCTCCTAAAGGCCTCACCTAAAGGCCTCACCTAAAGGCCTCACCATGGCCCTCCTAAAGGCCCCTCCTAAAGGCCTCACCTAAAGGCCTCACCATGGCCCTCCTAAAGGCCCCTCCTAAAGGCCTCACCTAAAGGCCTCACCATGGCCCTCCTAAAGGCCCCTCCTAAAGGCCTCACCTAAAGGCCTCACCATGGCCCTCCTAAAGGCCCCCTCCTAAAGGCCTCACCTAAAGGCCTCACCTAAAGGCCCCTCCTAAAGGCCTCACCTAAAGGCCTCACCTAAAGGCCTCACCTAAAGGCCCCTCCTAAAGGCCTCACCTAAAGGCCTCACCTAAAGGCCTCACCATGGCCCTCCTAAAGGCCTCACCATGGGTGTTGGGCTTCTTCCTCACGGAAGACACAGGCTGGGGCGCTAACCCCACATGTTTTAACCCCACATGTTTTAGGCCCTATTTGAAGTTCCCACACACAGGACTGCAGCTTTATTTATTGTTATGTCATTTTTAACCGCGGTTAACCACCCACAGTCCAAAGGTTAAACGTTTTACCAAAAAAAAGGTCAAATGTCCATCGCTAATGAGTAGCCCAGCTTACAATTTACATATTTAGCATTTAACACTATCGACTTGCAAGAAAATGAGTCAGTTAAATAGAATGCAGAGAAAACAGTGGTGCATCAAGAAAATGTAATACAAACACTGGTCTTAAATAGGATATAGATTTATTCATTTAATGCCCAAACCATTTTGTATATAAAAAACACAAGGCACAGTGTGATTATTCATCTAAATGAATCCTTCATCTTTGTTCTAAGAGCTCACATAGAACCTAAATACAAAGAACCTAAATACATCCTCCTTAAAACTCCCCAAGAACCTAAATACATCCTCCTTAAAACTCACCAAGAACCTAAATACATCCTCCTTAAAACTCACCAAGAACCTAAATACATCCTCCTTAAAAGTGAACACCCATATTGTTTTTAAACTTTTAAAACATGAAAGCATAGATACACATCGTCATAGATACACATCGTCATAGATACACATCGTCACACAAGAGGATCTCAAAGGATTTATGAAATCACACACACACATAATTAGGAGAAATATGAGATTCAACATATTCAACATCTGTAATAAAGGCTGTTTTCAGTGTTTTGTTTACAACAGATCACACTGATTGATAGAATTGATTCATTAACCACTTAAACCAGTGGTTCTCAACCAGCGGTCCGGGGACCACCAGTGGTCCTTGAGGGGGTTCCAGGGGGTCCCAAGCCAAATTAATAGTTAGGAACCAAATGGACCCTTATGTGTCTCTAACTCTGAGAGTGTACAAATGGAGTTCCATTTGTACACTCTCAGAGTTACATGAACACTAATGATGGTGATACAGTGTAGATTGGGACCCCTAAGAAATCTAAATGGTTGAGTCCCTGGTATATCTTTTCAAATGGGGGTCCGTGGGCTATTATGTGTCAATTTGGGGGTCTTTGACACAAAAAAGGTTGAAAACCACTGACTTAAACCCTGTAGTGCTGTTGTCGGGCGGAAACCACGTACCTCATTATTTCATATTTCCTAAATTAATGTCCTACTTTGTCAGACTACTGCGTCACAAAAAAAATAGTAAAAAATAGCCGATCTACAAGCTCACAATGCGTCGAGATGCGACCCGCTGTGAGCTTGTAGATCGGCTATTTTTTTACTATTTTGGGAAACAAATATTGAAGTGAAAGATGTTAAGTGTGTCAGTGGGTTTTATAAATATTGAACCAATGAAAAGTATTAATGAGCGAGTGATTTAAATAATAAATACATGGGATCCATTGGAACACAGGCTATTTTTTTCCCTGAAAACTAACAGTGTTGGACATTATATCGTCTGTCGGGTAGAAACCTCTACGTTACTTTTCACGATTCAAATTCAAAAGCAGCAAAAGCAGCAGATCTACAAGCTAGATCTTGTAGATCTGCTACTTTTGTGTGACGCTGTAGTATGATCGAGTAGGGCGATAATTTACCAAAAAACACAAAAAGGTTTAAATATGGAAAACGGTTTCTGCCCGACAACATGGATATACCTAGCTGACCCTCTGTACCAAATCTCTCTGCAGAAAAAATAGCAGATCTACAAGCTCACAACGTCGTTGCGTTGAGAGGCGTTGTGAGCTTGTAGATTTGCCCCAGAACAAGGACACTAGGGTTCATGTGGTTCATAGATTGATTATAGGTAGGGTACAGTAGCTCTATATAGTGATAGTACTCACTGCTATAGAGTGTTAGTTTAGTAACAGGACTCTCCATGTCACTCCAATTTCAGCCAATCAGGAGAGAGTACCCATGTATCAGCTTCAAATTGACAGCGTACCAGTCACAGACGTATAAAGGTAGACGCCTCCTTCGGCTCTGAGGCGTTGGTATCTCAGGCGCCATTTTAGAGGAGGCAAGCTTCCGCGTGTGTCACAGAAGGGGGGGCGTTCGGTAGGCCAATCAGAGGCAGGTAAGAGGCAGCTGTGATTGGCCAGTTGTCAACGCGCTGTGATTGGCCAGTAGTCACTTTGAATGGTAGCTTTCCTACTCTAAAATGGCGACCGCGATACCAGTCGCTCCAACGGAACTGCAGAGACCAATGAGGTGTCTAGCTTTCTATGTCTATGGTTCCAGTTCCAACGTGGACTCTGCTTATTCCCTGTGTGAGTTCTCTCGACCTGAACATGTATTTTGTGTTTATTAAAGAGCTGGAGAGACATGGAGACTCCTGTTACCGAACAAACACTCTACAGCAATGATTACTGTCAGAATATAGAGATATTTAACACTTATATCAACAACAACAAAATTATATCACTTATTCTACCTTTAAGGATTGTTTTGTGACCTTCTTTCTGTAACTAGTGAACCTCACCCTGACGGCTGTGACAGCTGAGGGAGCAGTAAAGTGCAATGTAATCTAATCTATAATGTAATTTAATACAATTTAATGTAATCTAATGCCATCTAAAAAGTAATCTGAACCAGAGTAACAAACACCTCATGCACCGTCTGAATAAAAAGATTCAACTGTTTTACCAAAACACAACCTGCTCGCGTGTGTGTGTGTGTGTGTGTGTGTGTGTGTGTGTGTGTGTGTGTGTGTGTGTGTGTGTGTGTGTGTGTGTGTGTGTGTGTGTGTGTGTGTAATGCATGCATCTTTAAACATCAGAATACCCTATAGAAAAAACAGAATGTCTATATATTTATATACGTCTTATTTTTCTGTAAAAATAAATACAAGTATGTTTATGTGTCTTGTATGTGTGTGCGTGTGCATATGTGTGCGCACGCGTGTGCTAGTGCATGTCTGTGTGCATTCACCTGTGTGTGCGCTTGCGTACGTGCGTGTGCATGTGCATAGTTGCATGTGTGTTTATGTGTGTTTATGTGTGTACGTACATGCATATTATGCATGTGTGCGTGTGTGTTTGTTTGTATTACTACACTTGTGAGGACTAAATAGAATAAGAGAGATGGACATTGTAAACAAAACAAAATGGTTTTTTTATGGTTAAAAAAACGTTTTTTTAGAGATCCATTTAGTATTAGAAAAAAGATTGATGTTAGGTTTAGGATTAGACATTTAGAAGTTAGTTTTAGGGATTAGAGATAAGAGTTATGCGCGATTCACACTTTCAGTTGCGTGCTGGCGCCGCGCACCGAAAAATAGCCGATCTACAAGCTCAGTGAGCTTGTAGATCTGCTATTTTTCAACCTTTCAACTTTTCCGCTTTACGCTTCCGGTAAAACAGAAAATCAAAGTGCCAAAAATCGTCGTCCTAAAAACTGTTGACGTCCTCACAAGTATATAAAGACAAACGTGTGTGTGTGTGTGCGTTCGTGCGCGCGCGGGCGTGTTCAGCCGTACGAGACGAAGTTGGCGGGGAAGATGCCGACGCGGCCGTCCTGCGTCTGCCCCTCCCACCAGTCGTACTGGGACGGCGTCTGGGTGAGCACGGTGATGGAGTCGCCCGCGCTGAAGCTCAGGTCTCCGGGCTGCTGCCCCTGGAAGGGGTGGGCCGCGCGGACCACCAGACGCCCGCTGGCCCCGCCCACCGCCGCCACCGTGGCGGCTGCCGCGGCCGCCGTTGCCACGCCCCCACCTGGGAAAACAACACAAACGACAACAACTAAACATTAACCCTTTAAAACCTGGGAAATCATCATGTGGCATTTTAGACTTTAGATACATATATAAATGATATACATGGTCTCTGTACATGTCCAAAACTGGTGCTATTCAGGATTAAAATAAACTCAATAGCAAAAATAGCAGATCTACAAGCTCAAAACGCCTCGCTTCGCGCCACGTTTCGAGCTTGCAGATCTGCTACTTTTTTTTTTTTTACTTTGTCTTTATTTTTCAGACGAGAACAAAACATACATTCAGATGACAGAAAAGGAAAAGGAAAACAGAAAAAAGTACAATACAGTAAAAGAAATAAAAAAGGGAAGAAAAAACTGGGGGGGTATACACTATTTACTCTTATACAAACACCATTACTACCAACGTTTCTCAAATATCTCTGCTTTAGTCCTCAGATTATAAGTCATTTTTTCCATAAGACATATTTCTTCAATAATATCAAACCAATGCTCCTCTCTAGGAGGATCTGTTTTAAAGCCTTTTCCTTGTGATGGCTTTTTTAGCCGCCAGGTGTCAAGATTTTGAACATGTAAAACGTCCTCATGTCCTATTATGTCCTCTGTCTATTATGTCCTCTGTTTATTATGTCTATTATGTCTATTATGTCCTCTGTCTATTATGTCTATTATGTCCTCTGTCTATTATGTCTATTATGTCTATTATGTCCTCTGTCTATTATGTCTATTATGTCTATTATGTCTATTATGTCTATTATGTCCTCTGTTTATTATGTCTATTATGTCTATTATGTCCTCTGTCTATTATGTCTATTATGTCTATTATGTCCTCTGTCTATTATGTCTATTATGTCTATTATGTCCTCTGTCTATTATGTCTATTATGTCCTCTGTCTATTATGTCTATTATGTCTATTATGTCCTCTGTTTATTATGTCTATTATGTCTATTATGTCCTCTGTCTATTATGTCTATTATGTCTATTATGTCCTCTGTCTATTATGTCTATTATGTCTATTATGTCTATTATGTCTATTATGTCCTCTGTCTATTATGTCTATTATGTCTATTATGTCCTCTGTCTATTATGTCTATTATGTCCTCTGTCTATTATGTCTATTATGTCCTCTGTCTATTATGTCTATTATGTCCTCTGTCTATTATGTCTATTATGTCTATTATGTCCTCTGTCTATTATGTCTATTATGTCCTCTGTCTATTATGTCTATTATGTCCTCTGTCTATTATGTCTATTATGTCTATTATGTCCTCTATCTATTATGTCTATTATGTCTATTATGTCCTCTGTCTATTATGTCTATTATGTCCTCTGTCTATTATGTCTATTATGTCCTATTATGTCCTATTATGTCCTCTGTCTATTATGTCTATTATGTCCTCTGTCTATTATGTCTATTATGTCCTCTGTCTATTATGTCTATTATGTCTATTATGTCCTCTGTCTATTATGTCTATTATGTCCTCTGTCTATTATGTCTATTATGTCCTATTATGTCCTATTATGTCCTCTGTCTATTATGTCTATTATGTCCTCTGTCTATTATGTCTATTATGTCTATTATGTCCTCTGTCTATTATGTCTATTATGTCCTCTGTCTATTATGTCTATTATGTCCTCTGTCTATTATGTCTATTATGTCTATTATGTCCTCTGTCTATTATGTCTATTATGTCTATTATGTCTATTATGTCTATTATGTCCTCTGTCTATTATGTCTATTATGTCTATTATGTCCTCTGTCTATTATGTCTATTATGTCCTCTGTCTATTATGTCTATTATGTCTATTATGTCCTCTGTCTATTATGTCTATTATGTCCTCTGTCTATTATGTCTATTATGTCCTCTGTCTATTATGTCTATTATGTCTATTATGTCCTCTGTCTATTATGTCTATTATGTCCTCTGTCTATTATGTCTATTATGTCCTATTATGTCCTATTATGTCCTCTGTCTATTATGTCTATTATGTCCTCTGTCTATTATGTCTATTATGTCCTCTGTCTATTATGTCTATTATGTCTATTATGTCCTCTGTCTATTATGTCTATTATGTCCTCTGTCTATTATGTCTATTATGTCCTATTATGTCCTATTATGTCCTCTGTCTATTATGTCTATTATGTCCTCTGTCTATTATGTCTATTATGTCTATTATGTCCTCTGTCTATTATGTCTATTATGTCCTCTGTCTATTATGTCTATTATGTCCTCTGTCTATTATGTCTATTATGTCTATTATGTCCTCTGTCTATTATGTCTATTATGTCCTCTGTCTATTATGTCTATTATGTCTATTATGTCCTCTGTCTATTATGTCTATTATGTCCTCTGTCTATTATGTCTATTATGTCCTCTGTCTATTATGTCTATTATGTCTATTATGTCCTCTGTCTATTATGTCTATTATGTCTATTATGTCCTCTGTCTATTATGTCTATTATGTCCTCTGTCTATTATGTCTATTATGTCCTCTGTCTATTATGTCTATTATGTCTATTATGTCCTCTGTCTATTATGTCTATTATGTCCTCTATCTATTATGTCTATTATGTCTATTATGTCCTCTGTCTATTATGTCTATTATGTCCTCTGTCTATTATGTCTATTATGTCTATTATGTCTATTATGTCTATTATGTCTATTATGTCCTCTGTCTATTATGTCTATTATGTCCTCTATCTATTATGTCTATTATGTCTATTATGTCCTCTGTCTATTATGTCCTCTGTCTATTATGTCTATTATGTCTATTATGTCTATTATGTCCTCTGTCTATTATGTCTATTATGTCCTCTATCTATTATGTCTATTATGTCTATTATGTCCTCTGTCTATTATGTCTATTATGTCTATTATGTCCTCTGTCTATTATGTCCTCTGTCTATTATGTCCTCTGTCTATTATGTCTATTATGTCTATTATGTCTATTATGTCTATTATGTCTATTATGTCCTCTGTCTATTATGTCTATTATGTCCTCTATCTATTATGTCTATTATGTCTATTATGTCCTCTGTCTATTATGTCTATTATGTCCTCTGTCTATTATGTCTATTATGTCTATTATGTCTATTATGTCCTCTGTCTATTATGTCCTCTGTCTATTATGTCTATTATGTCCTCTGTCTATTATGTCTATTATGTCCTATTATGTCCTATTATGTCCTATTATGTCCTCTGTCTATTATGTCTATTATGTCCTCTGTCTATTATGTCTATTATGTCTATTATGTCTATTATGTCCTCTATCTATTATGTCTATTATGTCTATTATGTCCTCTGTCTATTATGTCTATTATGTCCTCTGTCTATTATGTCTATTATGTCTATTATGTCCTCTGTCTATTATGTCTATTATGTCTATTATGTCTATTATGTCTATTATGTCCTCTATCTATTATGTCTATTATGTCTATTATGTCCTCTGTCTATTATGTCTATTATGTCTATTATGTCCTCTGTCTATTATGTCTATTATGTCCTCTGTCTATTATGTCCTCTGTCTATTATGTCTATTATGTCCTCTGTCTATTATGTCTATTATGTCTATTATGTCTATTATGTCTATTATGTCTATTATGTCCTCTATCTATTATGTCTATTATGTCTATTATGTCCTCTGTCTATTATGTCTATTATGTCTATTATGTCCTCTGTCTATTATGTCTATTATGTCCTCTGTCTATTATGTCCTCTGTCTATTATGTCTATTATGTCCTCTGTCTATTATGTCTATTATGTCCTCTGTCTATTATGTCTATTATGTCCTCTGTCTATTATGTCTATTATGTCCTCTGTCTATTATGTCTATTATGTCTATTATGTCCTCTGTCTATTATGTCTATTATGTCCTCTGTCTATTATGTCTATTATGTCTATTATGTCCTCTGTCTATTATGTCTATTATGTCCTCTATCTATTATGTCCTCTATCTATTATGTCCTCTGTCTATTATGTCTATTATGTCCTCTGTCTATTATGTCTATTATGTCTATTATGTCTATTATGTCTATTATGTCCTCTGTCTATTATGTCTATTATGTCCTCTATCTATTATGTCCTCTGTCTATTATGTCTATTATGTCCTCTGTCTATTATGTCTATTATGTCTATTATGTCTATTATGTCTATTATGTCCTCTGTCTATTATGTCTATTATGTCCTCTATCTATTATGTCCTCTGTCTATTATGTCTATTATGTCCTCTGTCTATTATGTCTATTATGTCTATTATGTCTATTATGTCCTCTGTCTATTATGTCTATTATGTCCTCTGTCTATTATGTCTATTATGTCTATTATGTCTATTATGTCCTCTGTCTATTATGTCCTCTGTCTATTATGTCTATTATGTCCTCTGTCTATTATGTCTATTATGTCTATTATGTCTATTATGTCCTCTGTCTATTATGTCTATTATGTCCTCTGTCTATTATGTCTATTATGTCTATTATGTCTATTATGTCCTCTGTCTATTATGTCCTCTGTCTATTATGTCTATTATGTCCTCTGTCTATTATGTCCTCTGTCTATTATGTCTATTATGTCTATTATGTCCTCTGTCTATTATGTCTATTATGTCCTCTGTCTATTATGTCTATTATGTCCTCTGTCTATTATGTCTATTATGTCTATTATGTCTATTATGTCTATTATGTCCTCTGTCTATTATGTCTATTATGTCCTATCATGTCCTCTGTCTATTATGTCTATTATGTCCTCTGTCTATTATGTCCTCTGTCTATTATGTCTATTATGTCTATTATGTCCTCTGTCTATTATGTCTATTATGTCCTCTGTCTATTATGTCTATTATGTCTATTATGTCCTCTGTCTATTATGTCTATTATGTCTATTATGTCCTCTGTCTATTATGTCTATTATGTCCTATCATGTCCTCTGTCTATTATGTCTATTATGTCCTCTGTCTATTATGTCTATTATGTCCTCTGTCTATTATGTCTATTATGTCTATTATGTCCTATTATGTCCTCTGGTGTCAATCCCAGATATAGAATCCGGGCATCACAGACGATCTTGTAACCCATTACTTCCTCCAAAACCCGGAGAACACCGTCCCAGAACGACTGTATTTTCTTACACGACCAGAATATATGTGAGTGATCGGTGCGTTCAGACGCCCACACTGTCTCCTACAATACTGATGCTTACTCAGTTCTTTACTTTTGATTTTAGGTGTAATAAAAAAGCGTATTAAATTCTTCCACCCAAATTCCCTCCATTGTTTAGAGTTTGTTGAAGATTGTTGTGTTGTACAGATCTGCTACTTTTGATGCTTCTGTGTGACGCTGTAGGATGATCAGGTAGGGCCTGACTATATTTAACACTTATTTGAACAAAGAAGTATCGCTAACAGCAGCACATAGAATGTAATGTAATGTAAGGCTAACAGACTAGTTCTGGGTTGTTCTTTTAGAACAAGTGTGAACGATATGCATGGACGTCTTGCTTGGCCAAGCGTCAAAGAAAGACTTTCTGCTAGTTTACTTCCATATGTTCATAGAGTCATTAACACCTTGTTTACTTCCACATGTTCATAGAGTCATTAACACCTTGTTTACTTCCACATGTTCATAGAGTCATTAACACCTTGTTTACTTCCACATGTTCAGAGTCACTAACACCTTGTTTACTTCCACATGTTCATAGAGTCATTAACACCTTGTTTACTTCCATATGTTCATAGAGTCACTAACACCTTGTTTACTTCCACATGTTCATAGAGTCATTAACACCTTGTTTACTTCCACATGTTCATAGAGTCACTAACACCTTGTTTACTTCCACATGTTCATAGAGTCATTAACACCTTGTGTGACAAAACCGTAAATCTACGTGAAATCAATTTTTTTTTGTCCCACACAGGAGGGGCTAGCGCAGCTCTGGAATCACCCACGGTGATTCTGAGAAGGAAAGGACAGATGGATCACTGTGCCAAAAAAACATGGCTCACCGACCGCTTCCGTTCCATCTCCTTGCAAAAAAACTCTGTAACCCCGAAACTTTTTTCCGGTGGGGAAAACGAGTCATTTTCGATGCACGATCACTCCGCCATTGTGACTCGCGTGAGAGATGTTATCGTTCCAGGCGTTAGCCAGGACCACCCTGCACGCATGCATTGTTTTTCATGGATTGCTCGTGGTGGAGTCTAGAGCTTTAAATAGCGCAGCGGTGAGATTTCTGACACCGAACATAATATTATTATAAAATTCTGGCACCGAATGTGTTAACATCCAGACTCCATTCTCTTTGTATAATAATATAAGTTGCTGCTCAGAGATTCACACAGACTCCACTGGTGGAGCGTGTGATGGACAGATAACTTTACCTCTACCCAAGAAACCAAAACCATGAAGAGAGATGCTTTTTAAAGGTCGATTGTACTTTGGAGAATAGTCTTCCAAGTGAGATTCGTAACAGCAGAGAAAAAGACAGTTTTAAAAGGAAACTTTGACTTCATATACCGTACTGCTGTACACTCAAAACATACAGTAACATCTATTCTTACATACCAGATTGATAGAGCTCCTTTTTAAATCCCTGTCGGTATCTCTTTTTATGTGATTATCGACTTTTGTAAAATGTATTATTTCGTTTTTGCTGTTTTTTTTATTATTTCTTTGTAATACTCTGTGATATGTTGAATGTTTTTGTTAATATATTTTAATGTTTTGGACCCCAGGAAGACGTCAGCTAACGGGGATCCGTTTAAATACGTAAACAAATAAACAGCACCTTTAAATAGTACAGATGTATAAACTCTGTTGTGTAATGATGACTCACCGTAACTATGAACGGCTCCGGAATCATATGCAACTGAAACACACACACACACACACGCACGCACGCACACGCACACGCACACACACACACACACACACACACACACACACACACACACACACACACGTGTTAGAATATACATTTGACTGAAGCACAGCTCACAGCAGAACCAGAATCATCTTTGTCGTCAAATTAAACAGGTGTTAAGAAGTGTGTGAAATGTATTGATGTACAAGCTCTATAGCTGAGGGGGGGGGGGCATGTACATGAGATAAAGTAAGAGGGCGGGGGGACGTTTAAACCAGTGCTTCTCAAACTTTTTCATGCCAGGGACCCCCAAATTGATATATATTTGGCCGCGGACCCCCATCTGAAAATATGCTGTACCAGGCACTCCCAAAGATTGTGTTAAAATGTTCACTTTAAAAGACATTTATTCAAAGATTTGCACAAGCCCAAGCACTTGTAGATCTGCTATTTTTGAGTATAGTATATACTTATAGTATAAGTATAAAAGGTTAAAATGATTGTGATGCTATATTCACACATTTCGCTGGGGACCCCCTGGAACCCCCTCAAGGAGCCCTGGGGGTCCCCGGACCCCACTATGAGAACCAATGGTTTAAACGGAGTGTCAGATTGAACCACAACCAAAGGGCTTTATCTTTCACAGGTAAAACCTCGTGGCAGAGCCACAGGAGAAGTAACATCCATGATTTATTTTGGGGGCCTACTCTGTGTGGAGTTTGCATGTTCTCCCTGTGTCTCCTAGGGTAGTTAATACCCTCACAAAAACATGTAGTAATTCTGGTCTCTATACCGCCTCCCCCATGACAGCCAGGGTGCCTGATGGAGGGGAAGGGAACTGGTTGGAATAACGTGTTCCTTCCACGCGCTACGTCCTACCGGGGAAACTCTCCCCTGTCAGGTGACAAGAAGGTCAGTTGGCTCTCATGCACTGAAGGAAGCATGAGCTCGGCCCTGGCCTCCCTAGGCTGGTGAGGGGAGTGTAGCGCCCAGGATCAGTTAGAAAATTGGCACCGGGTGAAAAATAAGGGGTTACAAAATAAAAAACACATTTAGAACGATTTATATTGGGCTTTTTTTTTATAACTTTGTTGATAGGATAGTAGCTTGACAGGAAATGGCGAGTGACATGCAGCAAAGGCCGTCGGGAGCGGGACTCGAACCCACGACGCGCCGTCAGGCTACTTTGGAGCCTATAGGTGCCCGGACCGCCACATGGAGAGCCTTAATCCATCCATCCCACACTACCCAGAACACACATTTGAAATATGTATTTATGTCCTCATAAACACAAGTACAGGATGTACAAAGGACATAAACACTGCCAGTGCAGTCAGATAAAGGGGAAACAGCCAGTTACAAACAGTGGTGGAAAAAGTACTCAAATTCTTTACTTAAGTAAAAGTACCAATACTGCAATATAAAAATACTCTGTTACAAGTAAAAGTCCAGAATTAAAAATGTACTTTAGTAAAAGTACAAAAGTATTGGCATCAAAATGTACTTAAAGTACCAAAAGTAAAAGTACTAAATATTTGAAAATAGCCGATCTACAAGCTCACAACGCGTCGCGATGCGACGTGTTGTGAGCTTGTAGATCTGCTATTTTCAAATAGCCTAGGTTTAAAATAGGTTTAAAGTGGTTAATGTATGTTTCATTATATCATAATTTATATCTGAAAAGTAACTAGTAACTAAAGTTTTCAAGTAAATGTAGTGGAGTAAAAGTACAATATTTGCCTCTGAGATGTAGTGGAGTAGAAGTAAAAGTATTGGAAATTGGAAATACTCAAGTAAAGTACAAATACCTCAAAATTGTACTTAAGTACAGTACTTAAGTAAATGTACTTAGTTACTTTCCACCACTGGTTACAAAGTGCATGTAAAGCAGAGCATTGTTACATACAAAACAAAAGATGACATACTTGTCGAACACAGCGGACAACAATCATGGTTAAAGGAAGCAACACCTCCTCCACATTGAGCGTCTTCCTATAACAGCTGATACTGAGCAGTACCGTGCTAAGTTTAGCCCTCCTTTTGGAGAGGCCGGCCATTTGAAGGCCCCTTACAACCAACTTGTGTCCTATAGCAGTGGCGGAACAACTCAAAGCCGGGCCGGGAGGCACAGCACAGTGATCAGGCCCCCCCTTTTTGGGCGGATTCGGTCACTTTTTGGGGGGCTTTTTGTCACTTTATTTCGGTTTTAGGGTTAGGGTAGGGTTATGTTGTGTAATTATAATTTTTGCCTGAATTTACCGATTTATTATCTGACGGCCCTCCAGGGTCGCGGGCCCGGAGGCGGCCGCCTCCCTGGACGCTCCGCCACTGTCCTATAGGCTACTAAAGATAAAAACCATAAGTTTACATCTGTAGACTAGCTGAGAGATGGTCTGCTCTAGCTGAGGATATTTTAGCACTTTGGTTAGGAGGCTTCCTCTAAGCTGTAATCAAAAGTACAGCTGACATCTCTCTCTCTCTCTCACACACACACACACACACACACACACACACACACACACACACACACACACACACACACACACACACACACACACACACACACACACACACACACACACACACACACACACACACACACACACACACAATATGTATTTATGTCCACATAAACAGAAGTACAAGAACACCTTGTGCAACGAAGGACATACACAGTGCCAGTGCAGTCAGACAATAGGAGAACAGCCAGTTACAAAGTGCCTATGAGGCAGAACATTGTTACATAGTTGACTTGTCAGACACATCAGACATAAATCATGGGTAAAGGAAACAGTCTCCTCCACATGGAGCAGACTTCATATAACAGCTGATAGTGAGCAGTACCATGCTAACTGTTTGGCCCTCCTTTTGGAGAGGCCGGCCATTTGAATACACACACACTCTGAGTGTACACATGGAACCAAACGGACCCTTACGGGTCTGTAACTCTGAGAGTGAACACATGGAACCAAACGGACCCTTACAGGTCTGTAACTCTGAGTGTACACATGGAACCAAACGGACCCTTACGGGTCTGTAACTCTGAGAGTGAACACATGGAACCAAACGGACCCTTACAGGTCTGTAACTCTGAGAGTGAACACATGGAACCAAACGGACCCTTACAGGTCTGTAACTCTGAGAGTGTACACATGGAACCAAATGGACCCTTACAGGTCTGTAACTCTGAGAGTGTACACATGGAACCAAACGGACCCTTACGGGTCTGTAACTCTGAGAGTGAACACATGGAACCAAACGGACCCTTACGGGTCTGTAACTCTGAGAGTGAACACATGGAACCAAACGGACCCTTACAGGTCTGTAACTCTGAGAGTGTACACATGGAACCAAAAGGACCCTTACAGGTCTGTAACTCTGAGAGTGTACACATGGAACCAAATGGACCCTTACAGGTCTGTAACTCTGAGAGTGTACACATGGAACCAAATGGACCCTTACAGGTCTGTAACTCTGAGAGTGTACACATGGAACCAAATGGACCCTTACAGGTCTTTAACTCTGAGAGTGTACACATGGAACCAAATGGACCCTTACAGGTCTGTAACTCTGAGAGTGTACACATGGAACCAAATGGACCCTTACAGGTCTGTGACTCTGAGAGTGTACACATGGAACCAAATGGACCCTTACAGGTATGTAACTCTGAGAGTGTACACATGGAACCAAATGAACCCTTACAGGTCTGTAACTCTGAGAGTGTACACATGGAACCAAATGGACCCTTACAGGTCTGTAACTCTGAGAGTGTAACAAATGAAACCAAATGGACCCTTACGGGTCTGTAACTCTGAGATTATTTTCTAATTATTTGTATACATTTTAAAACTTGTGAAAGGGACATTCTGCATAATAACTACTTTTATTTTTTAAGTATATTTTGATGACAATACTTTTTTAATACTTTTACTCAAGTGCATTTTTGAATACCGGACTTTTACTTGTAACAGAGTATTTCTTCATTGCAGTATTGATACTTTTACTTGTACACACGTGAGTACTTCTTCCACCACTTTAATTGCAACTCATTCACTCCATGTTATATAAAAGGTGGATTACAATTAATGATATGCTTGTGGGCTTGTAGATCTGCTATTTACACTGTTTGTGAAATCTTTCCCCCTGGAGATTAAAACATCTCACTGACTTTACTTCAACACTAGAGGGAGCCACAACCTCAACTGTCACTTTCTCTTACTCAGTCACTCAGTCACACACACACACACACACACACACACACACACACACACACACACACACACACACACACACACACACACACACACACACACACACACACACACACACACACACACACACACACACACACAGTCAGAAACCTCTTATCTCTGTATTTTAACCTTTTTCGTAAATTAATGCCGTACTTCGCCATTATATATCACACAAAAGTAGCAAAAATAGCAGATCTACAAGCTCAAAACGCGTCTCAGTGCGACACGTTTTGAACTTGTAGTTCTGCTATTTTTGCTATTTTTGAATTAGAATCCTGTAAAGTAAAATGTTTACTTCATTTCAAATGCATTTAGTTATACTTATGTTAACTTTATGAACTTAAATACAAATACTTTGGACATAAAAAAGACAATACTAGTCATTAAGCTACTAATATAGAGCTTAATGACTAATGAAGTCATTAAAGCGGGTCATGTTTGCATGTTTAGAATCATAACAGCTGAAATCAATAATATAATCACTATTCTGATATTAACCTGCGGGCCACATTAAGTGAAGGTGGGGGCTGCATTAAGTGAAGGTGGGGGCTGCATTAAGTGAAGGTGGGGGCTGCATTAAGTGAAGGTGGGGGCTGCATTAAGTGAAGGTGGGGGCTGCATTAAGTGAAGGTGGGGGCTGCATTAAGTGAAGGTGGGGGCTGCATTAAGTGAAGGTGGGGGCTGCATTAAGTGAAGGTGGGGGCTGCATTAAGTGAAGGTGGGGGCTGCATTAAGTGAAGGTGGGGGCCGCATGTGGCCCATGTATGAGTTAAAGGTTTTTTGTTTTTTGTTTTAGTCGTTCAGTAACAGGGTTCTCCTCGTCTCTCCATCTCTTTAGTTAACAGTGAATGCATTTTCTGGTCAGGATGCCAATTTCATCCAATCAGAAGAGAGAACTCATACAGGATACATTAAGCGGAATTGAAAGTGATGAAACAAACTAAAGTAAAACATGTCCAGACAGGATTGGAAATATTTAAAATGTAAAGGTGATGAATTGGTTCTCCGTCCTGAAATTGGTGACGACCAAACATTTTAATTTATATTTATTAAAGAGCTGGAGAGACATGGAGACTTCTGTTACTGAACAATACTCTATAGTAATGATTACTGTCACAATATAGAGCTATTTAACACTGTTACTGAACAAACACTCTATAACAATGATTACTGTCACAATATAGAGCTATTTAACACTGTTACTGAACAATACTCTATAACAATTATTACTGTCACAATATAGAGCTATAACATTTATTTTGTTTAACCAGAACATATCTCTTACATTCCTTTACATGAACAGTTCCTCTAGAGAAGTACAGTATTATATTATGTAACATATTCAGGTATGAATAAATAGTAAATGATTGATTATGTATTCATGTAGAAACACTACTTTTACTGGACATGAAATCTATTTACTGCTGCCCTGTGTGTGTGTGTGTGTGTGTGTGTGTGTGTGTGTGTGTGTGTGTGTGTGTGTGTGTGTGTGTGTGTGTGTGTGTGTGTGTGTTACTGTTGACATAGTTGAATGTACCTTCGTCAAGGACGCACAGTAGCTTTCACACACAGTAGCTGTGTGTGTGTGTGTGTGTGTGTGTGTGTGTGTGTGTGTGTGTGTGTGTGTGTGTGTGTGTGTGTGTGTGTGTGTGTGTGTGTGTGTGTGTGTGTGTGTGTGTGTGTGAGATGTGTGCGCGTGTTGCATTGTGTGTGTTGGCTCTGGGTTGAGCTACTTGTAATGAAAACATTTCTACTGTTAATAGATCACACTCACACACACACACAATACATCACCCTGACACACACACAGGTATGGTGTGTATTACTATACTTGTGAGGACCGTTTAGGACAGGGATATGTGTATATGCGTATGTGCGTGCATGCGGTTGTAAGAGATGAAACAATGGTGAGAAGGAGCAGAGAGAAGACTCACCTTGACTGACAGTTTTAATGGTGGAGAGACTTGGATACAGAGCTGGTTTACCTGAGAGAGAGAGAGACACACACACACACACACACACACACACACACACACACACACACACACACACACACACACACACACACACACACACACACACACACACACACACACACACACACACACACACACACACACACACACACACACACACACACACACGGTAAAAGGAGTAAACGTCTATCATTCACCTATAAGTCACCATGTGAATGTAGTGTTACCATGGTCAGCATTGTAGCTGCTGGCTGCAGCCTGTATCATCATCCTGGCTGCATGGTCACACATTAAGGTCAAACATTTGGTCAAACCACTTCACCTTTAAGTCAACATGTGAATATGTGAATATGTAAATACTGGGTGTTTGTACCTTTGTCAGGATTGCTGGCTGCTGTCTGCATCATCATCCTGACAGCAGGCTGAGACACTGGAGCTTTAGGTCTGACTGGAGGACCTGATGACTGAGGAGAGAGGAGAGGAGAGGAGAGGAGAGAAGAGAAGAGAAGAGAAGAGAGAATGGGAGGAGATTCGCTCAATATCTCACTTATGGGAGAGCGCCCCCTGGCCCCCTGGGCTGTACCCAAACGTTCGAAGGTTCGGACCTTCGTTCGTTATTTCGGTATTCGAATCTTAATTAATGAGTTCGAACCTCTGCTTTTTAATATATATATATATATATATATATATATATATATATATATATATATATATATATATGTATATATATATATATATATATATATAAAATAAAATAAAAATCTTAAAATATATATCAGAATGTGATTTATATCAGAATATCACAGTACTACGTTGTGTTTACAATAATTTGAACTGCACTGCTCTGCTGCCAGCGGCACCGGTTTAAAAAAAAAGAAAAGACGCACCGACATTCCATAGGCTAAATCAATGCATTTTGTGATCGCATCGCACAGAGGCTGCTCTACACACTCACACAGACACAAGCACGCAGAGATGTAGCTATTTTATGGATAGATATATTAGATGTCATTAATTTATTTACCGCAATATTTCACCCGCGGTTTATCCGACATTAATTAATAATTATATTTGATTGGCCCGAATCCACCCAAACCGCAGTTAACTGCGGCAACCGCGGCTAAAACTAGTGTTCTTGGCACACAACATGAAGAGAGTGTAGCAGAGGTGAGGGCCGACTCGGTCGGCAAGACTTTTTTTTTTGGTTCGTCACGAGACGAGAGTGACGAAAGTGAGACATTTTATTTTAAAAGTCGTTGTTTGTTAACCGTTTCAAGCTGCCACGCCCTGCCATACTTATGTTTTATAGTTGTTGTTTAATGTAACTAACAGCCCTGTGCAGAATATTGTCTGTCGTATTGTTAGATATTGGCCAAAAAGAGAGTGAGTTGTCTGGAGAGAAAAAAAAAGACACTGTGACAATTAATGCGCCTGTTTTATTTTTCTGTTACATGAATGAAGGCTTTCAAGGGAGGCTATTGATCTGCATTGCTTGTACGAACGACTTCAGCAATAAATCCTAAACTTTAGGTAATATCTTGTCTTGTTTGATCCTTAAATCCTATATAATACATCATGGGCATTATGAAACAACTTTTTTTTAAACCAATAGACTATGCAATGTCGGCTCTATAATGAATTGCATTCAATCCATCGTTGTATTCATTAACACATTGGGTGCCAGAGGTTTATTAAAATATTATACATTGAGTGCCTGCATTTCTTCCATCCACTTGCGTTATACGTTTCGTGCTGTAGAAGCCCCGACGCGGAAGTGCATGTAAACAAAGCGTGCATGCGAGACGGCGGAGGGTCCCGACTAACGCCTGGAACAATAATATTTCCAACGCGATCCTCCATTGCAGCGTGATCGCCGATCGAAAACGGCTCGTTTCCACCACGTTAAAAAGAAATGGAGATATTAAGCTTTTAGTCAAGGAGATAACATTGAAAACGCCGACCGGAAGGATTTTTGACATGGAGCCACATCCAGCCTCTTCTTCTCAGAAACTCCTTGGGTGATGTCAAAGTTTCGTTTTAGCGCCCCACGTGGGCCACTCGTATAAAAATAGAATTGGGTCAAAAACGGTCCGGACCGTTTTCGGCACTTCTCGTTTGGATCCTCAAAAACGGTCCGGACCGTTTATGGCACTCGATGTGTTAATTAATAAATAAAACGATGGTTGTATTACTTAATTAATAAATAAAACGAACGATGGTTCGACTTTCGAACCATCGTTTTGTTAATTAATTGATTAAAAACGATGGTTTGACGTTTCGAACCACCATTTCATTAATTAAATAATTAAATACGATGGTTCGAACGTCCGTTCGAAATTCCTCGCCGAAGTTCGAATCCTAAAAACAGGGTTTGGGTACAGCCCTATGACGAGTTCGAGTGAACTCGAATGGATCCGAGTGCAGCCGACCAAAATGGAACGGCAGCCATTGTTTTCTGTGCGCTGTTTTTGGTTTTGGTTTTAAAACTTGAAAACGCTCTCAAACTTCTTTTTTGAGGCACGGAATTTAATTTTAAGATATCGTTTGGATAGAATTTAGTTGTTTAACTTCATATATGTGGTCAATTAATCATGACAGAGCCTATTTTAAAAAAAAAATCAGAGAACCGGCAGGGGCGGGCAGTGACACGCATGTATCCGAATAAGGCAACCTATTTTGGGCATGGCCGTCTCAAAAGTCCCGTTGCGTCACATTAGTCTGGAGGTGGTAAAAATGAACTGCTTGATTGGCTGAAGGGGAACAACTGCTGATTGGCTGAAGGGGTTGTCAGTCGACGGTATTACTCCCGCCCAACTCCAGCCCACAGTCAAAAACACACACAGGTTCTCATGTCAGACTCCTTCCTGAAATCAAATGGAAATGAGATTTTCCGGAGGGAGGGGCTTTACCCATAGAGTATAATATAACTAGAGGGCGGATTGCCCCGCCCCCAGCTATTCATTTCAATTAAAGTGCTCAGTGGCGTTTTGAAGCACCCGGAAGCCTGCCGGAAGTAGAATTATTGAGACGTTTTTGAGACGTTTGGAGCAGCCATAGAGTTATGAGCATGCACACTAGTGTCCTTTTTGCGTCCTACGTCACAACCTACCTCCATGAACGAGCCCGTGTTTATATTTATTTATTAAATACACTCGCGATGCATATATGTAAATGAATATGTATTTATGTATAATATGTTTACATATTCATATTATATATATTTATATATATAAATATCTCAGTATTTTTTGCTCGTGCATGCATTTCTCCCCGCCTGCAGCTCCAGCTTTGGCCACTAGGGTGGCAGCTTCAATGTTTCTCAGCAACTCCGGGGGCCTGGCTTTACCAGGCTAACCATAGATAGCACCCAGCAGTGTTGTGATAAACCTTTACCAGGCTAACCATAGATAGCACCCAGCAGTGTTGTGATAAACCTGGCTTTACCAGGCTAACCATAGATAGCACCCAGCAGTGTTGTGATAAACCTGGCTTTACCAGGCTAACCATAGATAGCACCCAGCAGTGTTGTGATAAACCTGGCTTTACCAGGCTAACCATAGATAGCACCCAGCAGTGTTGTGATAAACCTGCTCTTATAGTGTGGAACTATACTGCTCTTAAGTATAATAATTAATGAAGTATAATAAAGTAATTCAGTGTGTTCCTTCCAGCTGTTAAAACACTACTTTATCAGTCAGATGTGTAGGCCTCAGTGTGTGTTTGTATGTGTGTACCTTGGCTCTCGTGTGTGCGTGCGTGCGTGCGTGCGTGCGTGCGTGCGTGCGTGTGTGTGTGTGTCCAGTCAGAAGTGTAGGGTGTGTGTGTGTGTGTGTGTGTGTGTGTGTGTGTGTGTGTGTGTGTGTGTGTGTGTGTGTGTGTGTGTGTGTGTGTGTGTGTGTGTGTGTGTGTGTGCGTGCGTGCGTGCGTGCGTGCGTGCGTGCGTGCGTGTCCAGTCAGAAGTGTAGGGTGTGTGTGTGTGTGTGTGTGTGTGTGTGTGTGTGTGTGTGTGTGTGTGTGTGTGTGTGTGTGTGTGTGTGTGTGTGTGTGTGTGCGTGCGTGCGTGCGTGCGTGCGTGCGTGTCCAGTCAGAAGTGTAGGGTGTGTGTGTGTGTGTGTGTGTGTGTGTGTGTGCGGGTGCGTGTCCAGTCAGAAGTGTAGGGTGTGTGTGTGCGTGTGTGCGTGTGTGTGCGTGTGTGCGTGTGTGTGTGCGTGCGTGCATGTGTGTGTGTTTATATGTGTGTACCTTGGCCCTCATGTGTTTGTTAGTCCAGTCAGATGTGTAGGCCTCAGTGTGTGTCTCTATGTGTGTACCTTGGCTCTCATGTGTTTGTTAGTCCAGTCAGATGTGTAGGCCTCAGTGTAGGCCTCCAGGATGTGGTACAGGTCGTGGGCCTCCGGGGGGGGCTCTACGTCCCCGTTCAAAATGGCCGACGCCCTGATCTCCTGAGAGTAGAACCTGTAAAACGCGCGCACACACACACACACACACACACACACACACACACACACACACACACAATCAATGAGTTGACAATGGATTTAGGGGGCGTGTTTGTTTTTTTGTTTGAGTTGAATTTAAAAATGATACAAAGATTCAGTAAAATGTGAAGAATGCCTAAAAACCCTCCAGGAGCTTGAGAAGTGGCGTTCTCTGTTAATATTAGTACATGCATAGGATAAAACTACATCAATGTGGAATATACCGGTACACAATTATTACAAATATAAAAATAGATGTCATACAGATGACAAGACGAAAAAAGAAAAAAAAAAAACCAGCTAAAACATATCGCAACAATAAAGGAACAAAAAGTAAACCTCTAGGGAAATGATTGAAAGGAGCAGGTTCATTAGGCAGACCATATGGAAAGTATTTGGTGGTTAAAGGTACGGTAAGTGATATCCTTTTTTTTTTTTGGTTAAAAGGTTAAAGTACTATATTCTGATAGATATATGTTGTTCCAGGGACCCCCAGAAGCAAAGATTTTAGTTACAAATGTTCGCTTTAAAACATAAGGTTCGCACACATTTTCACGATTTTTCATAAATAGCAGATCTACAAGCTCATAGCGCGGTGCCACACTATGAGCTTGTAGATCTGCTATTTTTGAATAGCCAAAGTGTAAAATAATGCTTTTTAGCTCAAATCAAAAAATGACACAGATGTGTTCCAGGTCTTCATGGGTTAACCAAAGTAAATCACTTACTCTACCTCTAAGAGAAGCCATTTCAGAACCTTCTAGAATTGTTGAGAAGACAACTCCCACAGATGTAACGGCAGAGAATTCCATATTTCAGACCCTCTGAAGCCTATATTAAACTGAGTTTGAGACGTACGTCCTTGGGGGGGTCTGAGGTTATTTGAGCTACGCGTTGAGTCGTTATGGACCTGAACATTATACTCATAGATATGATGACAAAAGGAGTGTCTGATCAACATCAACATCATTATGTAAACATTGAATCAAAGCAACATAAGAACTGGAGGTGAAACACAAAAGTCTGAGTAGTCGTTAAAATGACCCCTTGAAGTCCTAATTTACACTTTGTCTAACAACTTAGTTGCACAGAAAATAGCAGAAAATAGCCGATCTACAAGCTCTCATAACGCGACATGCATTAGTGTGAAGTGCAACGCTGCACCTTACAGAACGACTATGTCTGTCTTTAGTTTGAACCCATTAAGACCGGGAACACATCTGTGTCATTTTGAGATTTCTTCGGGCTATTAAAAAATGTTGCACCGAGTGCCGCGCTATGAGCTTGTAGATTTGGCACCGAGTGCAGCTCTATGAGCTTGTAGATCTGCTATTTTGGGGAAAAATCGTGAAAATGTGTGCAAATCTTTGAACATGTATTTTTAACCCAAATCTTTGAACATGTATTTTTAACCCAAATCTTTGAACATGTATTTTTAACCCAAATCTTTGAATATGTATTTTTAACCCAAATCGTTGCTTCTGGGGGATTCTACAAATGTCTTCTAAATCCTGACAGTTTTTTGAAAAAACGTATGTTGCTATAATATCAGTGGTGCTCAAACTTCTTCACGTCAAGGACCACCCAATATGATATGTATTTGGCCGCAGACCCCCATCTCAAAATATGTTGTTCCAGGGACCCCCCAGAAGCAAAGATTTGAGTTAAAAATGTTCGCTTAAAATATATATATATATATATATATATATATATATATATATATATATACAAAGATTTGCACACATTTTCCCGATTAAAACAAATAAATAGCAGATCTACAAGCTCATAGCGCGGCACTCGGTGCCGCGCTATGAGCTTGTAGATCTGCTATTTTTGAATAGCCAAATAAATCTTCAAAAAGGACACACAGCTGCGTTGCCGGTCTAGATGGATTAATGGAGTTTCTATGTGTTTCACAAATGGGGGCATGTCTACCCCTAGGGGTACGTGGAGGTACTACAGGAGGCTAGATGAGAAAGTGCAATGCGACATGTTGTATATCTGCTATTTTCTGTGACAGTTTTCCTCAACAGTACAGATTCTGGGGTTTAAGACTTTCATTGAACGGGGTCCCCCAGGGCTCTATCCTTGGTCCCCCCAACCCCCCCCCCCCCCCCCCTCAGCAACAAATGTCTTCGTCAAAAATAGCCGATCTGCTTGACGCTCGGCTATACTTGCTATATGTTCACCTTCCGTATCTTGCAGAATGTAGCTTTGTTTTTCGCCAGCACACACACACACACACACACACACACACACACACACACACACACACACACACACACACACACACACACACACACACACACACACACACACACACACACACACACACACACACACACACACACACACACACACACACACACACACACACAGGTGGGGGTGTCATACTTGCGGTTGGTGTCTTTGCGTTCTATGAGGTAGGAGCCCTCCAGAGAGACCCCAGCGAACAGACCTCTGGACTTACAGTACGTAAACACTGCTGCTGTGCTGCGTAACACCACGTCAGCCTCTACGTTCCTGATGACAGAGAGACAGAGAGACATAGAGAGAGAGAGAGACAGAGAGAGACAGAGAGAGACAGAGAGAGACATAGAGAGACATAGAGAGACATAGAGAGACATAGAGAGACATAGAGAGAGAGAGACAGAGACATAGAGAGACATAGAGAGACATAGAGAGACATAGAGAGACATAGAGAGAGAGAGACATAGAGACATAGAGAGACATAGAGAGAGAGAGAGAGACAGAGAGACATAGAGAGACATAGAGACATAGAGAGACAGAGAGAGACATAGAGAGAGAGAGACATAGAGACATAGAGAGACATAGAGAGACATAGAGAGACATAGAGAGACAGAGAGAGAGAGAGAGACAGAGAGACATAGAGAGACAGAGAGAGAGAGAGAGACAGAGAGACAGAGAGAGACAGAGAGAGAGAGAGAGACAGAGAGCGAGACACAGAGACAGAGAGAGAGATAGAGAGAGAGAGACAGAGAGACAGAGAGAGAGACAGAGACAGAGACACAGAGACAGAGAGAGAGAGACAGAGAGAGAGAGAGAGAGAGACAGAGAGACAGAGAGAGAGAGAGAGAGACAGGGAGAAAGGGAAGTGTTGATTGATTATAGTTTCAATAGTTCTATTTCACACTAGCTTTAGCTGTGTAAACATGTTTCTCATACCAATTAATTAAATTCAAAGACACTTTGAATTATAATTGAATTGCGAGACAGACAGACAGACAGACAGACAGACAGACAGACAGACAGACAGACAGACAGACAGACAGACAGACAGACGGGATTAAACTGTGTTTACACAGTACAATGAGGAATCGTTTGAAAAGACAGACACACACAGAAAGACAGACAGACAAGTTGCAGGCAGGCAAGCAGGCAGACAGACAGACATAATATACAAGCAGTAAGACAGACAGACAGACAGACAGACAGTATGTTTAGGATACTTGGATCAGACAGACAGACAGACAGACAGACAGACAGACAGACAGACAGACAGACAGACAGACGGTGACATCGGCGCTAATTTCCTTGAGCGCCGCCACCTGAGCTGTCACTCAAGCGTCTAATCCCGCCCACGCGCTCAAACCTGTCCAACTGCCTGATAATTACAATGACCTCGTTAAGTCATTACCATGTTTCTAAAAATACACACACACACACCCTGCTATACACACACACACACACACACACACACAGCTATAAACTAAACACACACACACACCCCCTGCTATAAACACACAAACACACATGCAAACACACACCTTGCCATAAACACATCATAAATTGATACCTCAATACCAATAAAATAAATATGATATAATTTAATTCAAAGCCCGTAAAAAAGAGGTGTGTGCATGCGTGTGTGTGTGTGTGTGTGTGTGTGTGTGTGTGTGTGTGTGTGTGTGTGTGTGTGTGTGTGTGTGTGTGTGTGTGTGTGTGTGTGTGTGTGTGTCTATCCTCAAGGCATCATTCCACTTCCATGCCATAAACAACAATTAAGCTGCAAGTTCTCACTTCCACACACACGCACACTACACTACACACACTCTCACTGGCTCTGTCAACAGCATTGACAGTTTTAACAGTTTGTCTGACTCAGCGTGTCTGTGACTCAATCAGAGGGTGGGCGTGTGTGTGAGAGAGTGTGTGTGTGTGTGTGTGTGTGTGTGTGTGTGTGTGTGTGTGTGTGTGTGTGTGTGTGTGTGTGTGTGTGTGTGTGTGTGTGTGTGTGTGTGTGTGTGTGTGTTAGGGGCTTTCATTCTCACGTCTGTTCTTTTCCTCCTTTATGGATCAGGCCCACTTGAAAGTCTGAAAAAGTGTTTGCAGCTTGTATTTTTATAAACATATATAGAGCCCGGGATTCGAACCTGGGTCTCCTGCATGGAAAGCCAACATCGTAACCGCTAGACTAAAGAGAATTCTTTCTAATTTGACATTTGACATAATTTGACAATTTTCACGACATTCAGTGCACGTTTGAGTATCATGACACTCCACGATGAGCAGTAGTAGAGAAAAAACTAACTTTGTATCGGTTATAATAGACGATTTTCACTCTTAAACGGGCTCCCATTATGCCAACGGAGGGGGTCGACAGACTGGACGACACGGGACTCTCTGGAATAACTCAACGTCCCTTTCACTGATGGTGAGTGATTAGCGACACATCAAAGATAACACTTAAAATGGGCGGATCTCTCCTTTAAGCCGTCAGAATTGACCGAAAATGACTTTGGAACATTCCTTTTAAAAAACACCATCCATTCCAACCTAGCCATTTTTAAATGTATATAATGTTTTTATATAAAATATTGTATGCAGTAAAACTTAATTCAAACACAGCTGAAGTCTATTAATAGACTATTATTAGTCTATTAATAGACTATAATTAGTCTATTAATAGACTATTATTAGTCTATTAATAGACTATAATTAGTCTATTAATAGACTATTATTAGTCTATTAATAGACTATAATTAGTCTATTAATAGACTATTATTAGTCTATTAATAGACTATAATTAGTCTATTAATAGACTATTATTAGTCTATTAATAGACTATAATTAGTCTATGAATAGACTATTATTAGTCTATTAATAGACTATTATTAGTCTATTAATAGACTATTATTAGTCTATTAATAGACTATTATTAGTCTATGAATAGACTATTATTAGTCTATGAATAGACTATTATTAGTCTATTAATAGACTAATATTAGTCTATTAATAGACTATTATTAGTCTATTAATAGACTATAATTAGTCTATGAATAGACTATTATTAGTCTATTAATAGACTATTATTAGTCTATTAATAGACTATTATTAGTCTATTAATAGACTATTATTAGTCTATGAATAGACTATTATTAGTCTATGAATAGACTATTATTAGTCTATTAATAGACTATTATTAGTCTATTATGCGACGGCCAGGGCCAAGCAACAAAAAAAAGATAATCTGAAACACAATTGTATACGATATAGAGGGGGTCCCTGCTTCTCTCAGCTATAGGGGGTCCTTGGCCTGAAAAATGTTGAAGACCCCTGGTTTAGATCAAGCCTGGTCATATCTGGAGAAAGGAGACGCATGGCAGAGCATTCCATAAACTTCTGCTTCAGAGCTTTGTCACTATTCACCAACAGGAGGCGCTGTAGTAGACTGGCCCCATGAAGTGAACGGAGGTGACGCAACTCTCCTCGTTTGGCTTTGTGCATTTCTACATAGTTCTGGACAACAGCTGATCCGACCGACTTCCCTCTCCACATGTCTCTGCCTCTGTCTCTGCCTCTTCCCTCTCCACATGTCTCTGCCTCTGGTGCTCGGAGACACGCACGTCATGTTTGAAGTCCATCGGTCGGACATTTTCCGAGATATGAGGCGCGCGTACACACTAGAGCCCGACCGATGCCAGATTTTTGGGTCCGATGCCGATACCGATTTTGAGAGTCCTGGACCACCGATTGCCGATGTTTTTGACCGATATTTTGTAATTAAATAAAATAATAAAAAATAATTTTCAAAAACGTATAAACTTAATTTTTTCATTAAAGTTAAGAATATAAGATTGAGAACATTTAAATAAAATGCAATCACATTATTACAAATAAACATGAATACAATTATTTGAAAACTTTAGTTACTAGTCACTTTGTAGATTTTAATTATTAATATTATTACTAAACATGCATTAACCACAAGTCTTCAGCCCTTTTTAAACTTCGGCTATTTGCAGTGGTGGAAAGTAACTAAGTACATTTACTAAATTACTGTACTTAGTACAATTTTGAGGTATTTGTACTTCACTTGAGTATTTCCAATTTCCAATACTTTTACTTCTACTCCACTACATCTCAGAGGCAAATATTATACTTTTACTCCACTACAAGTATTTGAAAACTTTAGTTATTAGTTACTTTGAATATTTTGATTATTATTACAAAACATACATTAACCACTTCAGCCCTATATAGGGCCATTTGAAATTAGCTGATCTGCAAGCTTGTAGATCTGCTATTTTCAAAAGATTTTTATACATTTGAGAACTTGAAATTGATTGAAATTTGATGCCAATACTTTCACTCAAGTACATTTTGAATTTCAGACTTACTCGTAACAGAGTATTTCTACATTGCAGTATTGATACTTTTACTTAAGTAAAACATTTTAGTACTTTTTCCACCACTGGCTATTTGAAAATAGCAGATCTACAAGCTCACAAGTCACAACATGTTGCTATGCAGTGCTTTGTGAGCTTGTAGATCTACTATTTTGAAAACATTTTCATACATAATGATATAAAGGAGTGTAGTGCACTTCTAAATTTAGGATTTGGTTTTGGTCAATTGATTTAGTTTTCATATTACATTGACATGACGCTGTCACAGACCGACGTGCTCATGCAGAGCCCGTCCATCGATTGGTTGTGAAATCGCCCTGACAACCAACAACAACCAATAAAACCCACAACTGTCCCTTCGGACTATAGGATCCATTCTAAACTATGGGATTGTACAACTTGAGCGTCGAGTCACACAGGCTTGAGGCTTTGAGCACAACAAAACTGTGTCCTTGTATTTTAGTTATGAACAAAGTCTTGCTGAGAGCAAAATGAACGGCCCAAGGTAAGGGTAATGCTTTACAAAGTTGTAAGAGGAATCCCTAGGCAGGCTAGGCTTCATCTGACTGACCATCTTGTCCGCTCTGATGAAAAGTGAAAGTAAATGAAACTCGCCCCAAATCACGCTCACCCCCATTCTTTTTCGCGGACCGACGGTTCTTGCATTTGTTTGATGATAAGGTTAGAACATAGTTTTACTGTGGTTACGTTTAGAAATAAGGTAATAGACACATACACACACACACAGGCTTTCACCAACTAGTCGACTAGTATAACCACTATTATACAACAGGTAGTTCCGACCAAGCAATCTGATTGGCTGAAATAGCTTTCTAGCCGTGCTTCAAACCAGCATCATAGCACGGGCCTAATCACATTCATAAATCACTCCGCACTGCAGTCCGCACCTGATTAGACCATATGGCACAGCTGTGCTGTGACATCACGCTGTCCCACGGTAGGAACACAAACAGACAGTACCCACCGCCGCCACCGGAGAACAAACAGCTACGCAAAATGGACTATGTTGTTAATTTTGACTTATTTGGTGGACTTACGGTTGATCAATGGTTAGAAGAGAGCACACTAAATCGCCTAAAATCCTATAATAAAAGGAATAACTGGAAAAAAGTGTGCTTTATTTCAATGGTAACATCCATACTGTATAAATATCCTCCTGTGTTAAAGTACAATTACTCCCATTTCGTTAACAGTCCAGTGTATGTTATACTTTATCGTACGAAGGTATCGCACGGCAAAAATAGCCGATCTACAAGTTCACAAGGCATCGCCATCTTGACGCGTTGTGAGCTTGTAGATCAGTTATTTTGGCCACGTAACACGATCGTACGACGGAGCATATAGCCTACTGGAATCAGCTGTGTTGATGAGACGATGACTCTGAGTGCTGCTGCTGTTACAGGGACTATTTTGTCTCAGTCAAACAAACTCTTCTCTTTACAGGGAAACGGATAAGCGATTTCTTTTTATTATGAATTGCCCCACAATATGAATACATTTGGATGTGTTTTGTTGGTAACTGTTGTATAATCGCAATATTACACTCGAGGGTGTGCTTTACCTTACATTATTAGCACTTCTGTGATGCAGTCAGGAACTCGGCTTCGCCTCGTTCCTGACTGCATCACAGAAGTGCTAATAATGTAAGGTAAAGCACACCCTCTCGTGTAATATTGCTTAAGTCGACTTTGTTGGTACTAGTCGAATAGTTGAAAAGTTTTTTTTTAATGCCATAGTAATGGCCCATCTTACTATTATTATTATCCTCCTGACTTTATTTTGTATCAAAAGGGGGTCAAAAGTATGCCCAATAAAAGCCTATTATTGGGCAATGGGGATCCTTGGAGACGCTGCTGTGGTGCTGTGCTGCTGTGCCAGAAGCGCTTCCCTTAAAACGCCATAAAAATAAGGGCAGGAGGATAATAATAATAGTAATATAGTAGTAGGATGGCATTAAAACATTTTTTTTAATGTAAATTTCGACTAGTTGACTACTACTTGGTCAAATGAGTCGACTAGTAAAAATCATTAGTTGTGAATGCCCTAACACACACACACACACACACACACACACACACACACACACACACACACACACACACACACACACACACACACACACACACACACACACACACACACACACACACACACACACACACACACACACACACACACACACACACACACACACACACACGTTCCTTGCATTATAAATAGATAGACTATAGTCTGTCTGGATGAGTGAGTTCATTCTAAACCATTCCTCCTCACAAATCAGACCGACGGTGATGCTAGGTGATGTGTTTATCGTAGACAGATGCTAGGGGGTTATTCAGACGGAGGCTAGGTTTAGTTGTTTGCCCGCTGCCCTGGTAACCGTGTCACGCTGTACATAGCGACCACCCTGTTGTTAGACTGAACGCTGTTTACTCCTTCTGCACACCACCATGTCTGATTGTTAATTCACTGTTCACATGCATGCAGAGACACACACAAACACACACACACATGCACGCAAAATTACAGCTTCTCTAGCCAACAGCTATTCCAGCCAGTGTGTGTGTGTGTGTGTGTGTGTGTGTGTGTGTGTGTGTGTGTGTGTGTGTGTGTGTGTGTGTGTGTGTGTGTGTGTGAGTGTGTGTGTGTAAAAAGTACTCACATATTTTACTTTATTTTACTTAAATAAAAGTATCAATACTGCAATATAGAAATACTCTGTTACAAGTAAAAGTCAAGAATTAAAAATGTACTTGAGTAAAAGCATTGGTATCAAATTGTACTTAAAATACCAAAAGTAAAAGTACTCATTCTGCAGAAAGTCCCAGTTCAGGTTTCAAAATGCATAAAAATCTTTTGAAAATAGCAGAGTTTGTAGATCTGCTATTTTCAAATGGCCTAAATGTATATAGAGCTGAAGTGGTTGATGTATGTTCTGTAATAATAATCTAAATCTACAAAGTGACTAAAGTTTTCTAATAATTGTAGCGGAGTAAAAGTACAATGTTTTCCTCTGAGATGTAGTGGAGTAGAAGTTAAAGTGCTGAAAATTGGAAATACTCCAGTAAAGTAAAGGTTCCTCAAAAGTGTACTTAAGTACAGTACTTGAGTAAATGTACTTAAGTTACTTTACACCACTGTGTGTGTGTGTGTGTGTGTGTGTGTGTGTGTGTGTGTGTGTGTGTGTGTGTGTGTGTGTGTGTGTGTGTGTGTGTGTGTGTGTGTGTGTGTGTGTGTGTGTGTGTGTGCGTGTGTGTGCATTTATTACTATACTTGCGCGGGCCAAATGTCTCCACAAGTACAGTAGAATATGAGACATACAGTACAATATGAGACATACAGTAGAATATGAGACATACAGTAGAATATGAGACATACAGTAGATATAACATGAGACCATTCTCCAGATCCTCTCAAGAGAAATGTCTGTTTTAAGGTTTAAAAAAGCATATATTCTTTGATCTGGGCTCATGATTATAAAACTATTTATGGTTGTGGTTAGACAGGAGGATTGTATAGAGTGTGTATACGTCTGTATGCTTCATTAATATGTGTTTGAAGGTGTATTTATTGGGTTGATATTCTTCTGTACTACTGTCCTTCTTTGCCCTGTGTCTGTAACTTTTACTGCTGTGCTACCTCTGACGCCTAAACGTTCCCCCTCGGGATCAGGATCCATTTGGTTTCATTTTACGCTCTCTTAATTATTGGTAAACATCTGCACCAGGACTCATGATGCTGATTTACACAACAGCTTGAAAATAACACAAAAGAAACAACTGGGACGATGCAAAGTAACTACAACATCATTACTGTGTGCATTAGGG